>NC_092066.1:1002500-1265000 GCF_039877785.1 Chaetodon trifascialis | reverse complement strand
TTCCAATCAAACAGTGAAACCATCTTTTCCAAATGTCAGCAGCGTCTCTTCTTCTTGAGAAAGCTTCGCAGACTCCAGGTTCATCAGTCAGTCCTGACAGCTTTTTACAAATGCTTCATTGAATCTGTAATCACCTTCAACATATCAGCCTGGTTCGGTTCACTATCTAACATCCATCGCAACCCACTAAACAAAATCATAACAATGAGCAGTAAAATAATCGGTCTGGAGCAGGAATCACTCATCCACATTTCCAACAGAAGGGTTAAATTAAAAGGTACACATAGCCTCAGATATCACTCTCACACTGCACAGCCATTACAGTCTGCTGCCCTCAGCTCTGACATACAGATCATTTGCATTCAGGACAAAGAGAGCCATGTCAAGCTTTGTACCCACATCCATCCGGCTCATGAACGCCTGACTTATGTATGTATATGGTTGTTTACACCACTCCTTTAATTCGACCAGGGATTGCTCTTATTTATTTATTTATTTATTAACTATATTTTTAACAATTGTTTTTTATCATACCTATCTACAATTGTTTTTATCACATGTGTTTATTGTGCTTGCAGGCTTTATTTTTTATTTTTTTCTTCTCTCCAATTTTTACTGTTAATTGATGGTTGATCGTTGTATTTGTTCATTGATTGTGGTATATTGTGTTGTTTTCCTGGTTATGTGAACTGTACACGCACTGATGCTCTGCACAAATGAAGTTCCTAACGGATAAATAAAGTTCTTTGAAGTTGAAGTTGAAGTAATGACAACAGGTATGTCTTTTATTTATTTATTTAAGTTTATCTAAAGAGGACAGCGCACATCAATCATACATTACTGTTAATGTGCCAGTGTTAGCCAAAGGCTAGTTTCCAACTGTAGTCCTCCAGCATGGTGTTAAGAGCCATTGAGGCATACAAGGGTCATAACACATAATAAAAACAAAACAAAACAGAAAACAAGTACACAGGAGAGATGGAATTTGAGGTCAAAATACAACATATCAAGGTACTGAGAGAGAGACAATCAATACAAAACTACCGGGACAGATACAGCAGACAGTTATACAAAACAAAAACCATTATGTGCGGTGCCATTAAAAACCAGATGAACTGTCAGGGATGAGTAATTGAGATGAAGGTGCAGCAATGCAAAGACCAGAGCAGGGTTTCTTGTTGGAGTTGTGCTAAGATGGGTTGAGAGACACAACGAAACCATAGACATAAAGTGCTGCAGTGCTCTGCTTGTAGAAATTGTTGGAGTCAGGGTTAGCTGTCAGATGTGAGTAAATAGAATAGAGATGTCGATATGTGTTAGAATTAATGATGTTATTGTCAATGTTATTGGTATCAATGTGCACATTATATGAATCCAGATAAACTCAACGGAATCATTCCTGTTGTTGTTATTGATTCTTTAATTTATTGATTTTTTAAAGCTGAGTGTATGTAAGCAGAGTATGAACTGTGCTACATGATCTGCTAATACTACTACTACAGGTACTGATAGTACTGCTTCTCCTGTCCTGATGTGTTGCAGCAGACATGTCAAAGTGCACTTCAGGTGTCAGTCCTCACATCAATGGTGGTTCTCATGACATGTTAACCAGTCAGCATGAATGAATCCGAGGCCCCAGAGCTGGAACACAGAGGTGAAAAGCAGCAGTTATTAATGTTATTAATTACTCCACATTCATTTCCTGCTGTCACGGCTCAAAATGTCTGCCAGAAAAATGTCCACATTGTTGCTGCTGTCAGGATTATAACCATAGATATACATAGAAAGGCTAGATAGCTTACAGACGCTGTGAGCCAATGAGGGCTGACGTTGCTACGCGGCGGCCATCTTACCTAGGGGCTGCTGGCTCACTGATAACATTAATGCCTATGGAGCATGTACTATTTAATTAACCATAACTTGCTCAATTTTCAACCGATTTTTAAAAGGTTTGATTTGTTATAAACGCCAGAGATGTAGTTATGTTATTGCATATTTACGGATAATTATAACCATGGACTTTCATATTAAATTAAAAAAGTAGATAGTAGACCATTACCTGCCATAGCTGCACACATATACAGTGAAATTAAATTGTCAGTGTTTGTTAAACATTTAATAGTTTGATATTTTATATTTCTAATTAATACATATATTAAATATAAAGGGGTAAGTTGACCCACATGATATTTCAAACTTAACCTGAATAATGTATGTACATTATATGAATTGTGATTCATATTGGCAATTGACCCCAAGGCTTTTGGCTCATCTTGCCCCATGACCATCGTTTTGATAAAACCTAATTAATTTAATGATTCAGAATGATCTTTTGCTAAATGATTCACATAGTTCTATACATTGAATATCACTAACATGCATAATGTATAAGTTTAGACCTGGGTCCATTTGCTTCAGCATAAAAAATAATTATACCACAGAAGTCAAAGAATTCCACAGCCAGTTGGAAATGATGTTTGTGTTCTTATTTTAGGGTCTCGTGACAACTCATGTGTATAGTTTTAAAGATCAAGGGGATGGTTTGTTCATCTTACCTGTTCTACCCTACATATATTTTATTATAAATTTTTAAATAAACACATTCAGTAACATGACATCAAGGTTTCTTTTATTAACAGGTGCGCACAATTACAAAGCAATTCAAGATTCACTCCAAACCAACAGTAACACTAAACCATGCAACATTCACTCCAAACCAACATGCACCCAAAGTTCCCATTGCCTCCTCTTCTCTGTGTTTTGGGGAAACCTTAAAAACCATGAGAAGATAGCAAGATATATGAATTATTGACAACATTTTACACCCTTCTTACCTTTAACATTAATGGTAAGGACAAAAATACTGAGCTAAATTATGATATTGTTGGGGTAATTCATGTAGCCTATGCTTAAATGCCATTATGAAAACCTAAATAACAGTAACATGTTAAAAGAAATGTGAAAAAGAAATATTCAATGATTATTATGTAAACAAATGATAGAAACATTTCTAAAACGTCAGGGTCAAAATAACTTGTATTATACAAGTACAAATCCACTAGGTTAGCAACAATTATCCTAAATATGTCCCTCAAGTCATTTCTTACGAGTGAAAAGTGATTCCACGGGCTCTTGTTTTGAAGGAACGTTCGTTTGAGCGTCCATATGCTGCACAAAAGTGTGGCATCTTGTACTGTAGGGGGGTATTTCTGCAAACACAAAGCCAGCCAGTTACTGTATCACAATAAATCTAAATCGAGGATATATTTCACTAATGAAACAGCTTGGAAATCATGTTAAAACGAAGGAGTAATTATGCCTTTCCCACCTGTATAGAATTAAGTCCAGGTTACTTTGTAATAGTCCAAGTGGCTCACATGTCTCATTCACAAGCTCTTGTCTCTTTGCTAGCTAATACCCAACTGCATCCACACAAATTGTCATTTAGACAAAATATGTTGTTGTCATACAATTATTATTGGTCTCACTGAAACCTATATAATAATTGAAACTCCCAGATTGCAGCCTTGCAAATGGCTGTAACAAACATACAACTATGCAGCGATTTTCGAAAAGAAAAACTACAATTTCAACAGGTCTGTGCGGCCTGAATCATAGCCACATTAATAAGGTTTTTAATAAACCAAACCGTTTGTAAATCCGTCAAGAATTCAGCAAGTTAAGGGTATTTTTGTTTGTGTAGGTCGCTCACCTTCCATCGACTACGAGAGAGCGCTCCGGAAAAGTCCCCCCAGGTAAGATGGCCGACCGGTGACGACTCCGGCGAAAGGCCCATCAGCCATCTAGCCTTTCTATGTATATCTATGATTATAACTGTCACACTGCTGCCCTCTAGTGTCTGTAACTACACACTGCATCAGCACCTCATACTAATACTACGACTGCTACTACGATTACTGCTGCTGCTGTTACACAGAAAAGTTGCAGCCTGCTTCAATCAGCTTTATTTGGTTTGTTTTGCAGAGAGAAATTCTAACTGCACAAAATGACACTGAAGAACTTCCAGTGATGCAAAACAAAACTCTGCACATTCACTCTACAGCACATACTTGTAGAAGAGAACTACACATATAAAAACAGTGCTCGTCCAGCCTGTCTTCATTTGACCACAAGTTCTCGTCCATGTCACACCTTCTGTCCTCTGCTGTCAAACACCTGGGAAAGAACCTTTGCGATGGCCGATCCGTCCCTGACAACCTTCTGCATATATGTCCACACATCCAGCTTTCACTGTGTCCAAGAGAGACGTGTGATCACGTGGACGGTTGTCATAAACTCTCCACCTCTGTGAGGAGAGGATGTCCTCTGTGGGGCTGAGGGATGGAAAGTAAGATGGAAGGAAAAGTGAGGCCATCCTGTCTGAGATTCATTCAAATCGCTTGTTTCACTCTGCGACAGTGTCGAGGAAAAACCTCCTTGTATGGCTCACAGTACAAACAGTTGCAGTGGATGTCAGGCAGGGTCATGGTAGGAGTTGTAGCTGTAATCCATCATTCAGGTTTAGACACGAGCCACAGGAACCTGCAAGATGACAAAGCACAAAGACTCTGGGGAAGAAGCTAAGTTAGGAAAAAGTCTTGGTCGGTCATGACAGCGAGCAGCTGGAGAGGGAGAGAAGAAACAGAGGAGCTCAGTGTATCTCTGAAAGTCCCCCAACAGTCTAATCCTACAGCAGCGTAACTAAGGGCTGATCCTAGACAAGCCTGAGCCAGCCCTCACTAACTATGAAGGTGAATGATTGTGAAATATCCATAGCTGTAGACCTGTATGTGTGTGTGCGTCTGTCTGTAGGTGTTTGTGTGTGTATGCATCAATGTGTGTGTTTGTGTGTGTGTGTTTCTGTATTGCTGGCATTGTGGGGACAAAAGTCTGTTTACACAGTCACACTGTGGGGACTCGCTGGACTTGTGAGGACAAAATGCCCATCATGAAAACCTTTGGGGTTACGCAAGTACTGGTCATGGTTATGGTTATGGTGAGGGTACGTCTCCAGGAAATGATTCTCAGTCTGTGTAATGTCCCCAAAAGTGATGAAAACCTAACACTCTTGTGTGTCAGGCTTATGTGTGTAATGATTAATTACAAGTGAAGAGCACTGAGGATGAGTGGATGAATTTAGTTTGACATGGAGTTGATTTCAGTCTTCAGTCTCATTTCTTTTAGTTTCCTGTCTGTGTTTGTCAGGTTGACCTCTCTCAGTTTGCTGCACTGTAACAAACAGGAAGACTGACTCAACATTGAGGATGTTGTCAAGATGCTTCGATAATAACTGACTGCAAATAATGAGTTTAGTGTATGCAGGAGAGGAGGTGGTGAGTGTGAACAGCAGCAGATATGAATCTGTTCTCAGTGGTTATTAGGACTCATAAAAAGCTGCTGGCAGCCAATCAGCACTTCCGTTCCTGCAGCAGACGGCTGTGTGGCTTTCTGCTCTGCAGCCTCTTCACCGTTAGCTGTGCTTCTTCACATGAATAACACAATGACAGTTACAACCATGGACTCTGGTTCAAAAATCATTCCAGGAACTTGAGTTTGAGTTCAGCACTCAGTGCTCACTGTCTCAGCTTTGATCTGTCTGATTCATCTGTGAGAGAAACAGCTCAAATCCTCAACTCAGAGCTGAGACGCTGAAATAAAAGCAGATATGTTCAACCTCCTGCAGTCTGCTCTGATCCCACTTTATTACCTCACACTGGCTCTGACAGTGAAGAGCTTTCATTCAAACAGCTTTATTGACTGTGTAAAGGTGACAGTTTAGTGACAGTTCCTGTATCCTGACCCCAACATGTAACACAATACAACATATTAGGACATGTGGGAAAGGACCAGAGCGTTCACACATTTCATACAACATCAACTCAAAGACAGTTTCTAATTCATCTCTTCACTCTTCAGCCTGACTGATCAAGCTGCTGTGTCATTGTTTTATTGCAGCTGTAGCTTCAAAGCAGCTCGCTCTGCTGTTTGTTCATGTGTGGAAACAACAGTGTCATCAGCGTAGAGGTTTACATCCACACTGACACAGTGAGAAAAGGGGGTCAGCACTGAACCTGGTGCCACACCCACACCTACTGTCTTCGATATAACAGCTCCGTGTTCATGTGAGCTCTTCTTTAACGAGGTTTGTTGTCCTTGTTCAGCTGTTTGCTGATGTTCATGTCTTCCTGTACATTTGTTCTTGCTGCTGGGTGAAAGTATGTGGAGAGCTGCTTCCAACCACAGTCAAATGACTTGTAGCTGCCAACATACATGGTCCATGAAGCTGATTCTGTTTCTGATGATCTGATCTGAAGCCAAACTGATGTCCATGAAAACAAAGAAGTTAATGAAACACGCTGTGATTTTTCACTTTATTGAGAATGTTTGAGTGAAAGAGTTTGACAAACCCGCCACACTCAGCATCATGTATTCAAAAGAAAGACAAGAAGAAACAAAATAACACAAACAATAAAATATCCAGCAGGCAGCCAATGATTCAGCTTCATTTTCTATTATTAGAAAAACCACAATGAAAAGAGGAAATAAAGCAGAGAATCAAAATAACACTTTACCACAGAATGTACACTCAGTAACTGCAGATCTATATGTGTGTATGTGCATTTATATTTTAGGATGATAGATGAGATGAAGGGATGAGATTTGATGGCGAGCAGAAAACAGTCAGTCAGCATGTGTGCAGTTGGTGGACGGTCCCTTGTTTCTGAGGATCATCAGCAGAGAGAGTCCACAGCAGAACACCAGACTCTTGACGATCAGCACTGAGTACAGCAGCAGGAGCAGCTTCACCCTGCACTGAGACTGGAAGGACACTGACACACACACACACACACACACACACACACACACACACACACACACACACACACACACACACACACACACACACAAGTCAGTCTTCTCTCACAGTGACAAACAGCTTTACATGAAGACAGAGGTCGGCTACAGTTTGAAGGAAAGCTCAAAGGACCTTAATAAATACAACAATTCAGGGCCCAACGAGCTCTTTAGGGGCCCCAAACACTTTCTGTTTTATCAAAGACAAAAACTGGGAGCTAAAAGAGACTAAAAAGCTGCGTAGAGTCGTTCAAACTCAATCTTAATACAGAAGCATTTATAGTGGAGCTTTAACATGTAATCCCCACAGTTTTTATAGCACCCTCAGAGTCCTCAATGCAGAGAGGCAGCAGGTGATCTTACAGTCAGCTTGCTGCACAGCTGCTGGGTCTGCTGGCTCCTTCTCTGGAGGACAGGAAGCTGCTGGAGCTGGAACCTCTGGCACTGACACACACACACACACACACACACACACACACACACACACACACACACACACACACATTGTTTCAGTCTGTTCAACACATTAAATTTCATCAAAACATCATCAGATCTTCATGAGTAAAACTTTTCTATTTTGGCATTTACGATTGTTTCTAATCTGTACAGATGTACATATACTTAGTCGTGTTTCTATTCTGTGTCTTGTATACTTCTATATTTTCATTTTCTCCTCGTTATGCCACTGTGCTTACTTTTTATAACTTGCTGGCTGTAACAACTAAATTCCCCAGTGTGAGATCAATGAAGTCTGATCTTGTCTCTTTCCAGACGGGACAAACAGCTTTACATGAAGACAGGCGTCGGCTACAGTTTGAAGGAAAGCTCAAAGGACCTTATTAAATACAACAACCGGGGCCTCAATGAGCTCTTTAGGGTCCCCAAACATGACTTAACTTCCAGTTTTAAAAAAAGCTGGGAGCTAAAAGAGGCTTAAAAGCTCTGTAGAGCTGCAGAGTTGGTGATGATTCTCTGTGGATTCACAACTAACAGAGACACCTTTCACTTCCATTCATTCTTAATTCAGAAGCATTTATACTGGAGCTTTAACATGTAATCAACACAGTTTTTATAGCACCCTCAGAGTCCTCAGTGTAGGACAGATGCCCTAAAACCCACTGATTCATCAGACTGTGAAGTGAAAGCTCTCTCGTTTGGATTAGTTGTGCTGTTGGACATTCTGACACAATCAGGGAGCGTGTGTTGAAATGGTTGAGTGATGAGCAGAAAGTGGACAGACTGACATGCAGCCCTAACTGCAGCAGGACATTGGAGCTGTCCATGCAGAGAGGCAGCAGGTGATCTTACAGTCAGCTTGCTGCACAGCTGCTGGGTCTGCTGGCTTCGTCTCTGGAGGACAGGAAGCTGCTGGAGCTGGAACCTCTGAAACAGAAAAGGAGTCAGATGTTTGAAGTGGCGGTGAGACATGTCCGTCCTCTGCTCCTCTGCTCTCTGTGACAGCGTGTCCACATGAAGCTCCATCACTGCTGAACACAGTCAGCGAGCCTTCATTACCTTGTTCTGGTGGGGCCTCCGCTGTGCCCCCCTCGTGCTCGACGTCGCAGCTGTATTTATATGTGCTCTCTGGTCTCTGACGGATCAGCAAGATGGCGACGGTGCGTCCCGACCCTCTGAGCTCCAGCCGCTCCGTCTCATCAGGGGGCAGCTTCTCCAGAGGACCGTTGTCCTTTCGTCTTTTCCAGGAGAAGCGGACCACAGGAGGAAACATGGCTGAGGCCACACACAGCAGGGAGCTCTGGCCCTCCAGGCGGGCTCCGGACGCTGCCGGGTACACGCTCACCACGGGCTTCGCTATGGGCTCGTCTGAAGTTTGACGGCAGCAACGAGCAGCACAGACACACATTGACACAGTCAGCAGCAGCTTACAGCACTGCACTGCATTCAGTCTGATCCTGGAAACTACGTGGACTCTGATCACTAAACTGCTCATCAATACAACACAAAGTTCACTGCATGGACTGTATTCAGCTTCATATCAAACACAATGAGCAGCTGATGTCAGCAGATGTTACATGAGGAACAAAGACAATGATGGATTTGGAAATTCTTCATTTCAATATAACATGTCCATTCAGCATAATGTCACATTTATTACTAATAATATATGACAATATCAAACTATATATTTAGGAAATTTGGTTTGATAGAATGAAAAATATTTTGTCTCCATCAGGATGAAAACACATTTTAGAACAAAGACCGTATTTATCTTCACGTGAAACTCAACTGTCATGTCGATGATTACAACATATTAAGAATATTAAATATTTATCAGCACAAAGTTAAATCCAATCATTCAAAAACAAACAAGAAATACATCAATATTTTCAACTTTTAGACAAAATTAAAATGATTTGTCTTCAATATAATAAACTCTCATTTAAAAATGTCAAAATCTATTGATCCTTGAGTGGAAATTCATATATAATATAATATAATATAATATAATACAATACATTATAATATAATATAATATAATATAATATAATATAATATAATATAATATAATATAATATAATATAATATAATATAATTAATAATCAAATTACATTGTGTACATTGTGTAATACATGATTTTTATGGCCACATACTTTAAATATATTTATTTTTCCATATTTCAAATTATATTAAGCCTCATTTACTGTTTATATTTATATTAAATGTTCTTGTATGTTAATGTGAAATATATTTGTATGCGTGACATTATACATTAAATTATCATCTGTCATGTATAGAAATATTTAAATTAGCAGGCATAAATGAATCGTGTTGCATAAATGAATGATAGCATCATATTCAGTGTCTGTTTGTCTTCATGTATAAATATATCTTCCACTTAAAGACATATGTACCATCATATAAAATACAGTTTCCATGAGCTCGATTTTACCCTTTAAAAATGACTTATTAATAGAACAGATTTAAAGTCTTCAGCTTTTCAAAATACATTTACTGACATTTGTTCACTTTACTTTTTCACATATTATCTTGTTTCATTAAAACAAGAGATGATGCTGAATTACTGAGATGATCAAATACTTCATATTTGTAACATTGCTCATATCAAACTTTTTCTGGATGAATCAGTTTGATGTCCTGCAGAAATAAAGAAAAACTTGAGTTGTGCAGTGAGATTTAAACATCTTTTCATGAGTTTTGAACCTTTTTTATGTGACAAAAGCTGCACGGCTGCAAGAATTCTCTGCTAATTATCAACAAAGCAACATGGAAAGTCTGAAGCAGCAGAAACTCATTAAAACACATTTTCAACTTGTTCAATAGAACAACTGAAGGAAAAAGAAAGTTTATTCTTACCTGTTACGTACAGTTTAGTCCCAGAGCCAAAGATGCGTCCCACAGTGAAACAGAGTGAGACAAAAACCGTCTGCTGCTGAATGTGTCAGCTGAGGTGAACGAGTCCAAACCATGAACCAGTGTCAGAGATAGATAGATAGATAGATAGATAGATAGATAGATAGATAGATAGATAGATAGATAGATAGATAGATAGATAGATAGATAGATAGATAGATACTTTTTTTCATCGCCAAGGGAAATTCACAAAGTCCAGCATATTCCACAAATTTAAGTAAAAGGCATGCAATAAAGGACGCCAGCCTTCTGAGGAAGGACAGTCTCTGTCCTCTCCTGCACAGAGCATCTGTGTTGGCAGTTCAGTCCATTTTATCATCCAGCTGCACTCCCAGGTATTTGTAGGTCCGTACAGTCCTGGATCAGTGTCCTGTAGTCCTCCTCCTGTCCACTCCTGATGCATCCCATGATAGCAGTGTCGTCTGCCAGCTTCTGCACGTGGCAGGACTCTGAGTTGTATTGGAAGTCCGATGTGTGCAGGGTGAACAGGACTGGAGAGAGCACGGTCCTCCACGGTCCTCCTGTGCTGCAAACCACGGTGTCAGACCTGCGGCCCCCCAGCCCTCCATCCTGAGGTCTGCCTGTCAGATAGTCTGTAATCCAGACCACCAGGTGTGAGCCTACTCCAATCTCTGTCAGTTAATCTCTGAGGAGCAGAGGCTGGATGGTGTTGAAGGCGCTTGAGAAGTCCAAAAACATAATCCTCACCACACCGCTGCACCTGTCCAGGTGAGAGAGGGATCAGTGTAGCGAGTAAACAATGGCTTCCTCCACTCTCACCTGGTGAGTAAACTGCAGAGGGTCGAGGGCAGAGTGCACCTGTGGCCTCAGGTGGTGTAGCAGCAGCCGCTCCACGGTCTTCATCACATGCGATGTCAGGGCGACTGGCCTGAAGTCATTCAGCTCCTCAGGCTGTGGTCTCTTTGGGACTGGGATGATGCAGGATGTTTTCCACAGCTGAGGGACCCTCCCCTGCTCCAGGCTCAGGCTGAAGATGTGCTGTAGGGGGTGTCCCAGCTCCAACACGCAGGCCTTCAGCAGTCGAGGGGATACTCCATGTGGACCTGCTGCCATGCTGGGATGAAGCCTCCTCAGCTCTCTGCACACCTGGGCTGCTGTGATCTTGGGTGGGGGGGGGGGTCTCCTCTGCGCTGGTGTCGAGAGGGAGAGCAGAGGGTGGGGAGGGGGGTGCAAATATTGTGAGGTGCGAATGAGTTGGGGGGGTCAAACCTGTTGAAGAAGTTGTTTAGCTGGTTCCTTCTCCCCACATCTCCTTCGATGGTGACACCCCGCTTTGAGCTGCAGCCGGTGATGATCTTCATCCCGTCCCACACCTCCTTCATGCTGTTGTTCTGCTGCTTCGCCTCCCTGAGCTGGACTCTGAGTTCCCGCTGCACTACTCAGATTTCAGCTCCATGATTTGTTTCTCTCATGTTTACATCTATTGGATGGACGACCATTGAATGTGGTTCAGACATTCATGTTCCCCTCAGGATGAACTCTAAAAACTCTGGTGCTCCTCTGACTTTTCATGTCATGTTGTCGGTTGTCAGAAACTGTGAAAGCTGCTTGTTGAGCATCAAACTCCGCTGAAGAGTGTTAACTTTGTCCTGCAGCTCGTCCAGGTTAGCATGTTTGTAGCTGTGATGACTCGAACATTCACCTTCTTCATCACTTTGAACTCGTCACCACAAACTAACTTTGACACACTGGTTCCCTGAAGGTTGTCCACACCTGGAGTTCAGGAGCCACTGTGGTGTCCAGCAGCAGAGACAAGAGCTGTCATTGTCAGCCAATAGAGAGCGACCAGGTCTCGACCACAATCCAGAACTCTGCGTCCGATGCTTCCTCCTCTCCTCATGACTCCCCACCACACATCAGAAACACACCGCAGAGTCTCAGGGGAGGTAGAGAGATTCCTGCAGGCAGTGGGTGTAGAGAGAGTGGGTGACATTAGCATGCTAACATGCTAAAATAACATGGTGAACACTACACGTGTACAGCATGTTTCTTCGTTTGTTTGTTTGTTTGTTTGTTCCTTCATTGCTTCAGTTTGTGGAACAGCCAGTGGGAAACCTCCTGGTCCTCCCAATCACCAGTCCACCCGCGATTCCACAAATCATTTCGTGGTGTTTCTGTGCTGCTCGTTTGTCCTCACTGTGTCAAACTACAGAAATCCTGCTGGAACATCTGATGGAAATCTGAATGAATCTAATATGAGATGAATCTGTCAGTTCAGTGTGTTTGTGCCTCTGGCTGAGATGGAGCTGAAATATGTGAACCTGGGCTGTGGTTTACTGCTCTCTTCCTGTCACAAACACTGTTTGACATCTGCTCATCTGTTGGTTTTTGTTCAGGCTGCAGGGATCATTTCTCACTGTGGAGATCGCTCTTCCAGCAGGAGCAGTAGTAGGAGGCTGAATGAGCGAGTTTAACTTTCTGGATCTGCAACTCACAGCCGTTCTGTTTATTCACAGCTGAGAAATCATCTTTCTGAGGATGATTGTAACCTGAATAAACTCGACCACTCCTCCTGTCAATATTAAGAATCAGTCTGAATGTTTCTGTGTCTTTCTTCTGGTACCAGAATACATAATCATAGTCACACTGGTCAGTTCCTCCACAGCTGAAGGAGACTTCTTCACCAACTCTCCTGGTCAATGTTAAATCACTCTGAATCAGCTCTGCTGCCATGGCTGCCAGCGCTGCAGAGACACAGACAGAGAGACGAAGGTCAGCGCGACAGTGTGGGTGAAAGGTGGACTTTTCTGGCTCCCGATTGGCTGGAAACACTCACCTGAACACAGGCAGCACAGAGCAGCAGCTGGGAGGAGAAGCATTTTGTGCAGTGGTGTTTCCTCTGGTGAACCTGGGGAGAAGTGTGGCTCTGATGCAGCAGAGGCCAAACCAGGACGAGCTGAGAGATCACAGGAGGGCCACGTGCTTCCTAACAGGTCCTGGGACCTCCCATGAGCCCCTGCGGCGGACAGATAAGGCTGCTGCTGCTGATCGACGCTCAGCTCAAGCTGCTGTGTGGTTTTCCACCACAGTCGTGCTTCTGCCTGTAAAAACCTTCCTGATGTCAATTTTCTACACAGTGAAAAGTAAAACGTTTCCCTCTGAGCTGTCGGAGAGTAGAAGTATAAAACAGCACAAGATGGAAATACTCAAAGTACAAGTACCTCAAACTGTCCACCACTGTCTTTAAGTGAGCTCTATCAGATGTCAGCAGATCACTGAATAGATGATTAAACTGAAGAGAAAGAAAGAAATGAATAAATAAATAAAAAAGATTTTAAGAAATACATTAATACTTCTCCTAATTTTTGCTGCCTCTAACACTGCTACCACTATTAATAATAATAATAAAAAATAAAAACAAAATCACAACAGGAAATATAAAAACAAAGGAGAAAGAGAGATAAACAGTAAATATAATATAAATAATTGAATTATTGATATAATCATGAACATCCATCCATTATCTATACCGCCTATCCCTTTCGGGGTTGCGGGGGGCTGGAGCCTATCCCAGCGACAATGGGCGAGAGGTGGGGTACACCCTGAACCGGTCGCCAGCCGATTGCAGGGCCACATGCAAGGACAAACAAACATTCACACTCACACCTCGGAGCAATTTAGAGTCACCAATGAACCTAATGAGCAAGTTTTTGGTCTGTGGGAGTAACCGGAGAGAACCCACGCATGCACGGGAAGAACATGCAAACTTCACACAGACCCGGGGATCGAACTGGCAACCTTCTTGCTGTGAGGCACGCACACTACCTGCTGCGCCACCGTGCAGCCCATAATCATGAACAGCGTCAATAAAATTTATCAATATAATGAAAAGGAACGCCCTGCAATCGGCTGGCGACCGGTTCAGGGTGTACCCCACCTCTCGCCCATTGTAGCTGGGATAGGCTCCAGCCCCCCGCAACCCCGAAAGGGATAGGCGGTATAGATAATGGATGGATGGATGAAAAGGAACAGATATGTCTTTCATTCCTACCAGAGTACTTTTACAGTGTGGTATTAGTGTATTTACTTCAATAAAGGAGGGAATACTTCCTCCACCTCTGCTTTTTATGTTTTTTTGTGTTATGTTTTGTTCCTGTTTTTCTTTTTTAAAGCTGAGTGTATGTAAGCAGAGTGTGAACTGTGCTACACAATCTACTACTACTACTACTACTACTACTACCACAGGTACTGATAGTACTGCTTCTCCTGTCCTGATGTCTTGCAGCAGACATGTCAAAGTGTACTTCAGGTGTCAGTCCTCACATCAATGATGGTTCTCATGACATGTTAACCAGTCAGCATGAATGAATCCGAGGCCCCAGAACTGGAACACAGAGGTGAACAGCAGCAGTTATTAATGTTATTAATTACTCCACATTCATTTCCTGCTGTCACGGCTCAAAATGTCTGCCAGAAAATGTCCACATTGTTGCTGCTGTCAGGATTATAACTGTCACACTGCTGCCCTCTAATGTCTGTAACCACACACTGCATCACCACCTCACACTAATACTACGACTGCTACTACGATTACTGCTGCTGCTGTTACACAGAAAAGTTGCAGCCTGCTTCAATCAGCTTTATTTGGTTTATTTTGCAGAGAGAAATTCTAACTGCACAAAATGACACTGAAGAACTTCCAGTGATGCAAAACAAAACTCTGCACATTCACTCTACAGCACATACTTGTAGAAGGGAACTACACATATAAAAACAGTGCTCGTCCAGCCTGTCTTCTGCATTTGACCACAAGTTCTCGTCCATGTCACACCTTCTGTCCTCTGCTGTCAAACACCTGGGAAAGAACCTTTGCGATGGCCGATCCGTCCCTGACAACCTTCTGCAGATATGTCCACACATCCAGCTTTCACTGTGTCCAAGAGAGACGTGTGATCACATGGACGGTTGTCATAAACTCTCCACCTCTGTGAGGAGAGGACGTCCTCTGTGGGGCTGAGGGATGGAAAGTAAGATGGAAGGAAAAGTGAGGCCATCCTGTCTGAGATTCATTCAAATCGCTTGTTTCACTCTGCGACAGTGTCGAGGAAAAACCTCCTTGTATGGCTCACAGTACAAACAGTTGCAGTGGATGTCAGGCAGGGTCATGGTAGGAGTTGTAGCTGTAATCCATCATTCAGGTTTAGACACGAGCCACAGGAACCTGCAAGATGACAAAGCACAAAGACTCTGGGGAAGAAGCTAAGTTAGGAAAAAGTCTTGGTCGGTCATGACAGCGAGCAGCTGGAGAGGGAGAGAAGAAACAGAGGAGCTCAGTGTATCTCTGAAAGTCCCCCAACAGTCTAATCCTACAGCAGCGTAACTAAGGGCTGATCCTAGACAAGCCTGAGCCAGCCCTCACTAACTATGAAGGTGAATGATTGTGAAATATCCATAGCTGTAGACCTGTATGTGTGTGTGCGTCTGTCTGTAGGTGTTTGTGTGTGTGTGCATCAATGTGTGTGTGTGTGCGTCTGTATTGCTGGCTTTGTGGGGACAAAAGTCTGTTTATACAGTCACACTGTGGGGACTCGCTGGACTTGTGAGGATAAAATGCCCATCATGAAAATCTTTAGGTTTACGCTAGTACTGGTCATGGTTATGGTTATGGTGAGGGTACGTCTCCAGGAAATGATTCTCAGTCTGTGTAATGTCCCCAAAAGTGATGAAAACCTAACACTCTTGTGTGTCAGGCTTATGTGTGTAATGATTAATTACAAGTGAAGAGCACTGAGGATGAGTGGATGAATTTAGTTTGACATGGAGTTGATTTCAGTCTTCAGTCTCGTTTCTTTTAGTTTCCTGTCTGTGTTTGTCAGGTTGACCTCTCTCAGTTTGCTGCACTGTAACAAACAGGAAGACTGACTCAACATTGAGGATGTTGTCAAGATGCTTCGATAATAACTGACTGCAAATAATGAGTTTAGTGTATGCAGGAGAGGAGGTGGTGAGTGTGAACAGCAGCAGATATGAATCTGTTCTCAGTGGTTATTAGGCCTCATAAAAAGCTGCTGGCAGCCAATCAGCACTTCCGTTCCTGCAGCAGACGGCTTTGTGGCTTTCTGCTCTGCAGCCTCCTCATCGTTAGCTCTGCTTCTTCACATGAATAACACAATGACAGTTACAACCATGGACTCTGGTTCAACAATCATTCCAGGAACTTGAGTTTGAGTTCAGCGCTCAGTGCTCACTGTCTCAGCTTTGATCTGTCTGATTCATCTGTGAGAGAAAAAGCTCAAATCCTCAACTCAGAGTTGAGACACTGAAATAAAAGCAGATATGTTCAACCTCCTGCAGTCTGCTCTGATCCCACTTTATTACCTCACACTGGCTCTGACAGTGAAGAGCTTTCATTCAAACAGCTTTATTGACTGTGTAAAGGTGACAGTTTAGTGACAGTTCCTGCATCCTGACCCCAACATGTAACATAATACAACATATAAGGACATGCGGGAAAGGACCAGAGCGTTCACACATTTCATACAACATCAACTCAAAGACAGTTTCTAATTCATCTCTTCACTCTTCAGCCTGACTGATCAAGCTGCTGTGTCATTGTTTTATTACAACTGTACCTTCAAAGCAGCTCGCTCTGCTGTTTGTTCATGTGTGGAAACAACAGTGTCATCAGCGTAGAGGTTTACATCCACACTGACACAGTGAGAAAAGGGGGTCAGCACTGAACCTGGTGGCACACCCACACCTACTGACTTAGATATAAAAGCTCCGTGTTCTTGTGAGCTCTTCTTTAACGAGCTTTGTTGTCCTTGTTCAGCTGTTTGCTGATGTTCATGTCTTCCTGTACATTTGTTCTTGCTGCTGTGTGAAAGTATATGGAGAGCTGCTTCCAACCACAGTCAAATGACTGATAAATGCCAACATACATGGTCCATGAAGCTGATTCTGTTTCTGATGATTTGATCTGAAGCAAGACTGAGGTCCATGAAAACAAAGAAGTTAAAGAAACACGCTGTGATTTTTCACTTTATTGAGAATGTTTGAGTGAAAGACTTTGACAAACCCGCCACACTCAGCATCATATATATAAAAGAAAGACAAGAAATAGACAAAATAGCACAAACAATAAAATATCCAGCAGGCAGCCAATGATTCAACTTCATTTTCTATTATTAGAAAAGTCACAATGAAAAGAGGAAATAAAGCAGAGAATCAAAATAACACTTTACCACAGAATGTACACTCAGTAACTGCAGATCTATATGTGCGTATGTGCATTTATATTTTAGGATGATAGATGAGATGAAGGGATGAGATTTGATGGCGAGCAGAAAACAGTCAGTCAGCATGTGTGCCATTGGTGGACGGTCCCTTGTTTCTGAGGATCATCAGCAGAGAGAGTCCACAGCAGAACACCAGACTCTTGACGATCAGCACTGAGTACAGCAGCAG
Source organism: Chaetodon trifascialis (assembly GCF_039877785.1). Classification (NCBI taxonomy): domain Eukaryota; kingdom Metazoa; phylum Chordata; class Actinopteri; order Chaetodontiformes; family Chaetodontidae; genus Chaetodon; species Chaetodon trifascialis. The sequence goes on along the minus strand of NC_092066.1, from coordinate 1,247,324 downwards.
GAGCAGCTTCACCCTGCACTGAGACTGGAAGGACACTGAGACACACACACACACACACACACACACACACACACACACACACACACACACACACACACACACACGTGTCAGTCTTCTTTCACACAGACAACCAGCTGTACATGAAGACAGAGGTCGGCTACAGTGAAGTGAACCTCAAAGGACCTTAATAAATACAACAATTCAGGGCCCCAACGAGCTCTTTTGGGCCCCAGACACTTTCTGTTTTATCAAAGACATAAAACTGGGAGCTAAAGGAGACTAAAAAGCTCTAGTGGAGCTTTAACATGTAATCCCCACAGTTTTTATAGCACCCTCAGAGTCCTCAATGCAGAGAGGCAGCAGGTGATCTTACAGTCAGCTTGCTGCACAGCTGCTGGGTCTGCTGGCTTCGTCTCTGGAGGACAGGAAGCTGCTGGAGCTGGAACCTCTGAAACAGAAAAGGAGTCAGATGTTTGAAGTGGCGGTGAGACATGTCCGTCCTCTGCTCCTCTGCTCTCTGTGACAGCGTGTCCACATGAAGCTCCATCACTGCTGAACACAGTCAGCGAGCCTTCATTACCTTGTTCTGGTGGGGCCTCCGCTGTGCCCCCCTCGTGCTCGACGTCGCAGCTGTATTTATATTTGCTCTCTGGTCTCTGACGGATCAGCAAGATGGCGACGGTGCGTCCCGACCCTCTGAGCTCCAGCTGCTCCGTCTCATCAGGGGGCAGCTTCTCCAGAGGACCGTTGTCCTTTCGTCTTTTCCAGGAGAAGCGGACCACAGGAGGAAACATGGCTGAGGCCACACACAGCAGGGAGCTCTGGCCCTCCAGGCGGGCTCCGGACGCTGCCGGGTACACGCTCACCACGGGCTTCGCTATGGGCTCGTCTGAAGTTTGACGGCAGCAACGAGCAGCACAGACACACATTGACACAGTCAGCAGCAGCTTACAGCACTGCACTGCATTCAGTCTGATCCTGGAAACTACGTGGACTCTGATCACTAAACTGCTCATCAATACAGCACAAAGTTCACTGCATGGACTGTATTCAGCTTCATATCAAACACAATGAGCAGCTGATGTCAGCAGATGTTACATGAGGAACAAAGACAATGATGGATTTGGAAATTCTTCATTTCAATATAACATGTCCATTCAGCATAATGTCACATTTATTACTAATAATATATGACAATATCAAACTATATATTTAGGAAATTTGGTTTGATAGAATGAAAAATATTTTGTCTCCATCAGGATGAAAACACATTTTAGAACAAAGACCGTATTTATCTTCACGTGAAACTCAACTGTCATGTCGATGATTACAACATATTAAGAATATTAAATATTTATCAGCACAAAGTTAAATCCAATCATTCAAAAACAAACAAGAAATACATCAATATTTTCAACTTTTATACAAGATTAAAATGATTTGTCTTCAATATAATAAACTCTCATTTAAAAATGTCAAAATCTATTGATCCTTGAGTGGAAATTCATATATAATATAATATAATATAATACAATATAATTAATAATCAAATTACATTGTGTACATTGTGTAATACATGGTTTTTATGGCCACATACTTTAAATATATTTACTTTTCCATATTTCAAATTATATTAAGCCTCATTTACTGTTTATATTTATATTAAATGTTCTTGTATGTTAATGTGAAATATATTTGTATGCGTGACATTATACATTAAATTATCATCTGTCATGTATAGAAATATTTAAATTAGCAGGCATAAATGAATCATGTTGCATAAATGAATGATAGCATCATATTCAGTGTCTGTTTGTCTTCATGTATAAATATATCTTCCACTTAAAGACATATGTACCATCATATAAAATACAGTTTCCATGAGCTCGATTTTACCCTTTAAAAATGACTTATTAATAGAACAGATTTAAAGTCTTCAGCTTTTCAAAATACATTTACTGACATTTGTTCACTTTACTTTTTCACATATTATCTTGTTTCATTAAAACAAGAGATGATGCTGAATTACTGAGATGATCAAATACTTCATATTTGTAACATTGCTCATATCAAACTTTTTCTGGATGAATCAGTTTGATGTCCTGCAGAAATAAAGAATAACTTGAGTTGTGCAGTGAGATTTAAACATCTTTTCATGAGTTTTGAACCTTTTTTATGTGACAAAAGCTGCACGGCTGCAAGAATTCTCTGCTAATTATCAACAAAGCAACATGGAAAGTCTGAAGCAGCAGAAACTCATTAAAACACATTTTCAACTTGTTCAATAGAACAACTGAAGGAAAAAGAAAGTTTATTCTTACCTGTTACGTACAGTTTAGTCCCAGAGCCAAAGATGAAGTCCACAGTGAAACAGAGTGAGACAAAAACCGTCTGCTGCTGAATGTGTCAGCTGAGGTGAACGAGTCCAAACCATGAACCAGTGTCAGAGATAGATAGATAGATAGATAGATAGATAGATAGATAGATAGATAGATAGATAGATAGATAGATAGATAGATAGATAGATAGATAGATAGATAGATAGATAGATAGATAGATAGATACTTTTTTTCATCGCCAAGGGAAATTCACAAAGTCCAGCATATTCCACAAATTTAAGTAAAAGGCATGCAATAAAGGACGCCAGCCTTCTGAGGAAGGACAGTCTCTGTCCTCTCCTGCACAGAGCATCTGTGTTGGCAGTTCAGTCCATTTTATCATCCAGCTGCACTCCCAGGTATTTGTAGGTCCGTACAGTCCTGGATCAGTGTCCTGTAGTCCTCCTCCTGTCCACTCCTGATGCAGCCCATGATAGCAGTGTCGTCTGCCAGCTTCTGCACGTGGCAGGACTCTGAGTTGTATTGGAAGTCTGATGTGTGCAGGGTGAACAGGACTGGAGAGAGCACGGTCCTCCTGTGCTGCAAACCATGGTGTCAGACCTGCGGCCCCCCAGCCCTCCATCCTGAGGTCTGCCTGTCAGATAGTCTGTAATCCAGACCACCAGGTGTGAGCCTACTCCAATCTCTGTCAGTTAATCTCTGAGGAGCAGAGGCTGGATGGTGTTGAAGGCGCTTGAGAAGTCCAAAAACATAATCCTCACCACACCGCTGCACCTGTCCAGGTGAGAGAGGGATCAGTGTAGCGAGTAAACAATGGCTTCCTCCACTCTCACCTGGTGAGCAAACTGCAGAGGGTCGAGGGCAGAGCGCACCTGTGGCCTCAGGTGGTGTAGCAGCAGCCGCTCCACGGTCTTCATCACATGCGATGTCAGGGCGACTGGCCTGAAGTCATTCAGCTCCTCAGGCTGTGGTCTCTTTGGGACTGGGATGATGCAGGATGTTTTCCACAGCTGAGGGACCCTCCCCTGCTCCAGGCTCAGGCTGAAGATGTGCTGTAGGGGGTGTCCCAGCTCCAACACGCAGGCCTTCAGCAGTCGAGGGGATACTCCATCTGGACCTGCTGCCATGCTGGGATGAAGCCTCCTCAGCTCTCTGCACACCTGGGCTGCTGTGATCTTGGGTGGGGGGGGGGGTCTCCTCTGCACTGGTGTCGAGAGGGAGAGCAGAGGGTGGGGAGGGGGGTGCATATACTGTGAGGTGCGAATGAGTTGGGGGGGTCAAACCTGTTGAAGAAGTTGTTTAGCTGGTTCCTTCTCCCCACATCTCCTTCGATGGTGACACCCCGCTTTGAGCTGCAGCCGGTGATGATCTTCATCCCGTCCCACACCTCCTTCATGCTGTTGTTCTGCTGCTTCGCCTCCCTCAGCTGGACTCTGAGTTCCCGCTGCACTACTCAGATTTCAGCTCCATGATTTGTTTCTCTCATGTTCACATCTATTGGATGGACGACCATTGAATGTGGTTCAGACATTCATGTTCCCCTCAGGATGAACTCTAAAAACTCTGGTGCTCCTCTGACTTTTCATGTCATGTTGTCGGTTTTCAGAAACTGTGAAAGCTGCTTGTTGAGCATCAAACTCGACTGAAGAGTGTTAACTTTGCCCTGCAGCTTGTTTAGGTTAGCATGTTTGTAGCTGTGAAGACTCTTATGATTCACCTTCTTCATCACTGTGAACTCGTCCCCACAAACTAACTTTGACACACTGGTTCCCTGAAGGGTCTCCACACCTGGAGTTCAGGAGCCACTGTGGTGTCCAGCAGCAGAGACAAGAGCTGTCATTGTCAGCCAATAGAGAGCGACCAGGTCTCGACCACAATCCAGAACTCTGCGTCCGATGCTTCCTCCTCTCCTCACGACTCCCCACCACACATCAGAAACACACCGCAGAGTCTCAGGGGAGGTAAAGAGATTCCTGCAGGCGGCGGGTGTAGAGAGAGTGGGTGACATTAGCATGCTAACATGCTAAAATAACATGGTGAACACTACACGTGTATGAACATGTTCCCCCTGTGAGCATGTTTCTTCGTTTGTTTGTTTGTTTGTTCCTTCATTGCTTCAGTTTGTGGAACAGCCAGTGGGAAACCTCCTGGTCCTCCCAATCACCAGCCCCCCCGCGATTCCACAAATCATTTCGTGGTGTTTCTGTGCTGCTCGTTTGTCCTCACTGTGTCAAACTACAGAAATCCTGCTGGAACATCTGATGGAAATCTGAATGAATCTAATATGAGATGAATCTGTCAGTTCAGTGTGTTTGTGCCTCTGGCTGAGATGGAGCTGAAATATGTGAACCTGGGCTGTGGTTTACTGCTCTCTTCCTGTCACAAACACTGTTTGACATCTGCTCATCTGTTGGTTTTTGTTCAGGCTGCAGGGATCATTTCTCACTGTGGAGATCGCTCTTCCAACAGGAGCAGTAGTAGGAGGCTGAATGACTGAGTTTAGCTTTCTGGATCTGCAACTCACAGCCGTTCTGTTTATTCACAGCTGAGAAATCATCTTTCTGAGGATGATTGTAACCTGAATAAATTCCACCACTACTCCTGTCAATATAAAGAATAACTCTAAATGTTTCTGTGTCTTTCTTCTGGTACCAGTAAACATAATCATAGTCACACTGGTCAGTTCCTCCACAGCTGAAGGAGACTTCTTCACCAACTCTCCTGGTCAATGTTAAATCATTCTGAATCAGCTCTGCTGCCATGGCTGCCAGCGCTGCAGAGACACAGACAGAGAGACGAAGGTCAGCGCGACAGTGTCGGTGAAAGGTGGACTTTTCTGGCTCCCGATTGGCTGGAAACACTCACCTGAACACAGGCAGCACAGAGCAGCAGCTGGGAGGAGAAGCATTTTGTGCAGTGGTGTTTCCTCTGGTGAACCTGGGGAGAAGTGTGGCTCTGATGCAGCAGAGGCCAAACCAGGACGAGCTGAGAGATCACAGGAGGGCCACGTGCTTCCTAACAGGTCCTGGGACCTCCCATGAGCCCCTGCGGCGGACAGATAAGGCTGCTGCTGCTGATCGACGCTCAGCTCAAGCTGCTGTGTGGTTTTCCACCACAGTCGTGCTTCTGCCTGTAAAAACCTTCCTGATGTCAATTTTCTACACAGTGAAAAGTAAAACGTTTCCCTCTGAGCTGTCGGAGAGTAGAAGTATAAAACAGCACAAGATGGAAATACTCAAAGTACAAGTACCTCAAACTGTCCACCACTGTCTTTAAGTGAGCTCTATCAGATGTCAGCAGATCACTGAATAGATGATTAAACTGAAGAGAAAGAAAGAAATGAATAAATAAATAAAAAAGATTTTAAGAAATACATTAATACTTCTCCTAATTTTTGCTGCCTCTAACACTGCTACCACTATTAATAATAATAATAAAAAATAAAAACAAAATCACAACAGGAAATATAAAAACAAAGGAGAAAGAGAGATAAACAGTAAATATAATATAAATAATTGAATTATTGATATAATCATGAACATCCATCCATTATCTATACCGCCTATCCCTTTCGGGGTTGCGGGGGGCTGGAGCCTATCCCAGCGACAATGGGCGAGAGGTGGGGTACACCCTGAACCGGTCGCCAGCCGATTGCAGGGCCACATGCAAGGACAAACAAACATTCACACTCACACCTCGGAGCAATTTAGAGTCACCAATGAACCTAATGAGCAAGTTTTTGGTCTGTGGGAGTAACCGGAGAGAACCCACGCATGCACGGGAAGAACATGCAAACTTCACACAGACCCGGGGATCGAACTGGCAACCTTCTTGCTGTGAGGCACGCACACTACCTGCTGCGCCACCGTGCAGCCCATAATCATGAACAGCGTCAATAAAATTTATCAATATAATGAAAAGGAACGCCCTGCAATCGGCTGGCGACCGGTTCAGGGTGTACCCCACCTCTCGCCCATTGTAGCTGGGATAGGCTCCAGCCCCCCGCAACCCCGAAAGGGATAGGCGGTATAGATAATGGATGGATGGATGAAAAGGAACAGATATGTCTTTCATTCCTACCAGAGTACTTTTACAGTGTGGTATTAGTGTATTTACTTCAATAAAGGAGGGAATACTTCCTCCACCTCTGCTTTTTATGTTTTTTTGTGTTATGTTTTGTTCCTGTTTTTCTTTTTTAAAGCTGAGTGTATGTAAGCAGAGTGTGAACTGTGCTACACAATCTACTACTACTACTACTACTACTACTACCACAGGTACTGATAGTACTGCTTCTCCTGTCCTGATGTCTTGCAGCAGACATGTCAAAGTGTACTTCAGGTGTCAGTCCTCACATCAATGATGGCTCTCATGACATGTTAACCAGTCAGCATGAATGAATCCGAGGCCCCAGAACTGGAACACAGAGGTGAACAGCAGCAGTTATTAATGTTATTAATTACTCCACATTCATTTCCTGCTGTCACGGCTCAAAATGTCTGCCAGAAAAATGTCCACATTGTTGCTGCTGTCAGGATTATAACTGTCACACTGCTGCCCTCTAATGTCTGTAACCACACACTGCATCACCACCTCACACTAATACTACGACTGCTACTACGATTACTGCTGCTGCTGTTACACAGAAAAGTTGCAGCCTGCTTCAATCAGCTTTATTTGGTTTATTTTGCAGAGAGAAATTCTAACTGCACAAAATGACACTGAAGAACTTCCAGTGATGCAAAACAAAACTCTGCACATTCACTCTACAGCACATACTTGTAGAAGAGAACTACACATATAAAAACAGTGCTCGTCCAGCCTGTCTTCTGCATTTGACCACAAGTTCTCGTCCATGTCACACCTTCTGTCCTCTGCTGTCAAACACCTGGGAAAGAACCTTTGCGATGGCCGATCCGTCCCTGACAACCTTCTGCAGATATGTCCACACATCCAGCTTTCACTGTGTCCAAGAGAGACGTGTGATCACGTGGACGGTTGTCATAAACTCTCCACCTCTGTGAGGAGAGGACGTCCTCTGTGGGGCTGAGGGACAGAAAGTAAGATGGAAGGAAAAGTGAGGCCATCCTGTCTGAGATTCATTCAAATCGCTTGTTTCACTCTGCGACAGTGTCGAGGAAAAACCTCCTTGTATGGCTCACAGTACAAACAGTTGCAGTGGATGTCAGGCAGGGTCATGGTAGGAGTTGTAGCTGTAATCCATCATTCAGGTTTAGACACGAGCCACAGGAACCTGCAAGATGACAAAGCACAAAGACTCTGGGGAAGAAGCTAAGTTAGGAAAAAGTCTTGGTCGGCCATGACAGCGAGCAGCTGGAGAGGGAGAGAAGAAACAGAGGAGCTCAGTGTATCTCTGAAAGTCCCCCAACAGTCTAATCCTACAGCAGCGTAACTAAGGGCTGATCCTAGACAAGCCTGAGCCAGCCCTCACTAACTATGAAGGTGAATGATTGTGAAATATCCATAGCTGTAGACCTGTATGTGTGTGTGCGTCTGTCTGTAGGTGTTTGTGTGTGTATGCATCAATGTGTGTGTTTGTGTGTGTGTGTGTTTCTGTATTGCTGGCATTGTGGGGACAAAAGTCTGTTTACACAGTCACACTGTGGGGACTCGCTGGACTTGTGAGGACAAAATGCCCATCATGAAAACCTTTGGGGTTACGCAAGTACTGGTCATGGTTATGGTTATGGTGAGGGTACGTCTCCAGGAAATGATTCTCAGTCTGTGTAATGTCCCCAAAAGTGATGAAAACCTAACACTCTTGTGTGTCAGGCTTATGTGTGTAATGATTAATTACAAGTGAAGAGCACTGAGGATGAGTGGATGAATTTAGTTTGACATGGAGTTGATTTCAGTCTTCAGTCTCGTTTCTTTTAGTTTCCTGTCTGTGTTTGTCAGGTTGACCTCTCTCAGTTTGCTGCACTGTAACAAACAGGAAGACTGACTCAACATTGAGGATGTTGTCAAGATGCTTCGATAATAACTGACTGCAAATAATGAGTTTAGTGTATGCAGGAGAGGAGGTGGTGAGTGTGAACAGCAGCAGATATGAATCTGTTCTCAGTGGTTATTAGGACTCATAAAAAGCTGCTGGCAGCCAATCAGCACTTCCGTTCCTGCAGCAGACGGCTGTGTGGCTTTCTGCTCTGCAGCCTCCTCACCGTTAGCTCTGCTTCTTCACATGAATAACACAATGACAGCTACAACCATGGACTCTGGTTCAACAATCATTCCAGGAACTTGAGTTTGAGTTCAGCACTCAGTGCTCACTGTCTCAGCTTTGATCTGTCTGATTCATCTGTGAGAGAAACAGCTCAAATCCTCAACTCAGAGCTGAGACGCTGAAATAAAAGCAGATATGTTCAACCTCCTGCAGTCTGCTCTGATCCCACTTTATTACCTCACACTGGCTCTGACAGTGAAGAGCTTTCATTCAAACAGCTTTATTGACTGTGTAAAGGTGACAGTTTAGCGACAGTTCCTGCATCCTGACCCCAACATGTAACATAATACAACATATAAGGACATGTGGGAAAGGACCAGACTGTTCACACATTTCATACAACATCAACTCAAAGACAGTTTCTAATTCATCTCTTCACTCTTCAGCCTGACTGATCAAGCTGCTGTGTCATTGTTTTATTGCAGCTGTAGCTTCAAAGCAGCTCGCTCTGCTGTTTGTTCATGTGTGGAAACAACAGTGTCATCAGCGTAGAGGTTTACATCCACACTGACACAGTGAGAAAAGGGGGTCAGCACTGAACCTGGTGGCACACCCACACCGACTGACTTCGATATAACAGCTCCGTGTTCATGTGAGCTCTTCTTTAACGAGCTTTGTTGTCCTTGTTCAGCTGTTTGCTGATGTTCATGTCTTCCTGTACATTTGTTCTTGCTGCTGTGTGAAAGTATATGGAGAGCTGCTTCCAACCACAGTCAAATGACTGATAAATGCCAACATACATGGTCCATGAAGCTGATTCTGTTTCTGATGATTTGATCTGAAGCAAGACTGAGGTCCATGAAAACAAAGAAGTTAAAGAAACACGCTGTGATTTTTCACTTTATTGAGAATGTTTGAGTGAAAGACTTTGACAAACCCGCCACACTCAGCATCATATATATAAAAGAAAGACAAGAAATAGACAAAATAGCACAAACAATAAAATATCCAGCAGGCAGCCAATGATTCAACTTCATTTTCTATTATTAGAAAAGTCACAATGAAAAGAGGAAATAAAGCAGAGAATCAAAATAACACTTTACCACAGAATGTACACTCAGTAACTGCAGATCTATATGTGCGTATGTGCATTTATATTTTAGGATGATAGATGAGATGAAGGGATGAGATTTGATGGCGAGCAGAAAACAGTCAGTCAGCATGTGTGCCATTGGTGGACGGTCCCTTGTTTCTGAGGATCATCAGCAGAGAGAGTCCACAGCAGAACACCAGACTCTTGACGATCAGCACTGAGTACAGCAGCAGGAGCAGCTTCACCCTGCACTGAGACTGGAAGGACACTGAGACACACACACACACACACACACACACACACACACACACACACACACACACACACACACACACACACACACACAAGTCAGTCTTCTCTCACAGTGACAAACAGCTTTACATGAAGACAGAGGTCGACTACAGTTTGAAGGAAAGCTCAAAGGACCTTAATAAATACAACAATTCAGGGCCCAACGAGCTCTTTAGGGGCCCCAAACACTTTCTGTTTTATCAAAGACAAAAACTGGGAGCTAAAGGAGGCTAAAAAGCTGCGTAGAGTCGTTCAAACTCAATCTTAATACAGAAGCCTTTATAGTGGAGCTTTAACATGTAATCCCCACAGTTTTTATAGCACCCTCAGAGTCCTCAATGCAGAGAGGCAGCAGGTGATCTTACAGTCAGCTTGCTGCACAGCTGCTGGGTCTGCTGGCTCCTTCTCTGGAGGACAGGAAGCTGCTGGAGCTGGAACCTCTGGCACTGACACACACACACACACACACACACACACACACACACACACACACACACACACACACACACACACACACACATTGTTTCAGTCTGTTCAACACATTAAATTTCATCAAAACATCATCAGATCTTCATGAGTAAAACTTTTCTATTTTGGCATTTACGATTGTTTCTAATCTGTACAGATGTACATATACTTAGTCGTGATTCTATTCTGTGTCTTGTATACTTCTATATTTTCATTTTCTCCTCGTTATGCCACTGTGCTTACTTTTTATAACTTGCTGGCTGTAACAACTAAATTTCCCCAGTGTGAGATCAATGAAGTCTGATCTTGTCTCTTTCCAGACGGGACAAACAGCTTTACATGAAGACAGGCGTCGGCTACAGTTTGAAGGAAAGCTCAAAGGACCTTATTAAATACAACAACCGGGGCCTCAATGAGCTCTTTAGGGTCCCCAAACATGACTTAATTTCCAGTTTTAAAAAAAGCTGGGAGCTAAAAGAGGCTTAAAAGCTCTGTAGAGCTGCAGAGTTGGTGATGATTCTCTGTGGATTCACAACTAACAGAGACACCTTTCACTTCCATTCATTCTTAATTCAGAAGCATTTATACTGGAGCTTTAACATGTAATCCTCACAGTTTTTATAGCACCCTCAGAGTCCTCAGTGTAGGACAGATGCCCTAAAACCCACTGATTCATCAGACTGTGAAGTGAAAGCTCTCTCGTTTGGATTAGTTGTGCTGTTGGACACTTTGACACAATCAGGGAGCGTGTGTTGAAATGGTTGAGTGATGAGCAGAAAGTGGACAGACTGACATGCAGCCCTAACTGCAGCAGGACATTGGAGCTGTCCATGCAGAGAGGCAGCAGGTGATCTTACAGTCAGCTTGCTGCACAGCTGCTGGGTCTGCTGGCTTCGTCTCTGGAGGACAGGAAGCTGCTGGAGCTGGAACCTCTGAAACAGAAAAGGAGTCAGATGTTTGAAGTGGCGGTGAGACATGTCCGTCCTCTGCTCCTCTGCTCTCTGTGACAGCGTGTCCACATGAAGCTCCATCACTGCTGAACACAGTCAGCGAGCCTTCATTACCTTGTTCTGGTGGGGCCTCCGCTGTGCCCCCCTCGTGCTCGACGTCGCAGCTGTATTTATATGTGCTCTCTGGTCTCTGACGGATCAGCAAGATGGCGACGGTGCGTCCCGACCCTCTGAGCTCCAGCTGCTCCGTCTCATCAGGGGGCAGCTTCTCCAGAGGACCGTTGTCCTTTCGTCTTTTCCAGGAGAAGCGGACCACAGGAGGAAACATGGCTGAGGCCACACACAGCAGGGAGCTCTGGCCCTCCAGGCGGGCTCCGGACGCTGCCGGGTACACGCTCACCACGGGCTTCGCTATGGGCTCGTCTGAAGTTTGACGGCAGCAACGAGCAGCACAGACACACATTGACACAGTCAGCAGCAGCTTACAGCACTGCACTGCATTCAGTCTGATCCTGGAAACTACGTGGACTCTGATCACTAAACTGCTCATCAATACAGCACAAAGTTCACTGCATGGACTGTATTCAGCTTCATATCAAACACAATGAGCAGCTGATGTCAGCAGATGTTACATGAGGAACAAAGACAATGATGGATTTGGAAATTCTTCATTTCAATATAACATGTCCATTCAGCATAATGTCACATTTATTACTAATAATATATGACAATATCAAACTATATATTTAGGAAATTTGGTTTGATAGAATGAAAAATATTTTGCCTCCATCAGGATGAAAACACATTTTAGAACAAAGACCGTATTTATCTTCACGTGAAACTCAACTGTCATGTCGATGATTACAACATATTAAGAATATTAAATATTTATCAGCACAAAGTTAAATCCAATCATTCAAAAACAAACAAGAAATACATCAATATTTTCAACTTTTAGACAAAATTAAAATGATTTGTCTGCAATATAGTTTACTCTCATTAAAATATGTCAAAATATAATATAATATAATATAATATAATATAATATAATATAATATAATATAATATAATATAATATAATATAATATATGGCCCTGCAATCGGCTGGCGACCGGTTCAGGGTGTACCCCGCCTCTCGCCCATTGTAGCTGGGATAGGCTCCAGCCCCCCGCAACCCCGAAAGGGATAGGTGGTATAGATAATGGATGGATAATATAATATAATATAATATAATATAATATAATATAATATAATATAATATAATATAATATTACAATGTATTGTTCAAATTATATTGTGTACATTGTGTAATACATCATATTTATCACCATATACTTTAAATATAATTATTTTTCATTACTGAAATTATATTAAGCCTCATTTAATGTTTATATTTATATTAAATGTTCTTGTATGTTAATGTGAAATATATTTGTATGCGTGACATTATACATTAAATTATCATCTGTCATGTATAGAAATATTTAAATTAGCAGGCATAAATGAATCGTGTTGCATAAATGAATGATAGCATCATATTCAGTGTCTGTTTGTCTTCATGTATAAATATATCTTCCACTTAAAGACATATGTACCATCATATAAAATACAGTTTCCATGAGCTCGATTTTACCCTTTAAAAATGACTTATTAATAGAACAGATTTAAAGTCTTCAGCTCTTCAAAATACATTTACTGACATTTGTTCACTTTACTTTTTCACATATTATCTTGTTTCATTAAAACAAGAGATGATGCTGAATTACTGAGATGATCAAATACTTCATATTTGTAACATTGCTCATATCAAACTTTTTCTGGATGAATCAGTTTGATGTCCTGCAGAAATAAAGAAAAACTTGAGTTGTGCAGTGAGATTTAAACATCTTTTCATGAGTTTTGAACCTTTTTTATGTGACAAAAGCTGCACGGCTGCAAGAATTCTCTGCTAATTATCAACAAAGCAACATGGAAAGTCTGAAGCAGCAGAAACTCATTAAAACACATTTTCAACTTGTTCAATAGAACAACTGAAGGAAAAAGAAAGTTTATTCTTACCTGTTACGTACAGTTTAGTCCCAGAGCCAAAGATGCGGTGGTAGTAACCCCCCACAGTGAAACAGAGTGAGACAAAAACCGTCTGAATGTGTCAGCTGAGGTGAACGAGTCCAAACCATGAACCAGTGTCATATTTCAGCTCCATCATGTGTTTCTCTGATGTTCACATCAACATGACTGTCTCTGCTTTCATTGTCTTTCACACACCAGCAGTGTTGCTCTATGGACGCTAATGTCTGTCTGTCCACTGGACCTGGACCACAGGATGGACGGATGGATTCTGTCTGTTTGACATCTGGAAGTTACTCGACGTCCTCCCTGATTCATATTCTTCATGTGTGTTCACAGTCTGCGACACAGTCGTCCAAATTTTACATGTTGTTGTTGTTGTTGTTGTTGTTGTTGTTGTTGTTGTTGTTGTTGTTGTACACATGAGATTTATTTCATGTGTTGTCCTGGTCGTGATTGGGCAGAACCTGAGAAGGAGGAAGAGGCTCACTGTATCAGGGTGGTCTCAGGCCTCCTGGTCCCTCTTGGCATTGGTCCTGGTGATGATTGTGATGATGATGATGATGATGATGATGACGAGTCAGTGTTGAACAGAGCTGCTCTCAGCAGCAGCTCGTTGCTTTGCAGCTCAGTGGTTTCATGTTGTCAGTTGTCAGAAACGTCATCTGTTTCCACCTTAAACAGCAAACATGTTCAGTTCCTTTTGTCGACTCTTCACGTCCTGAAACTTCTCACCAAACACCTGAAGGAGTTTCACCTCAGCAGCAGACTCAGAGGTCACAGCAGCTTCTGTTCTTCAGAGCAGGAACATGCTCAGTGTTTCCTCTTTAGCTTCAGCAGAGAGCTGAGAAGCTGCTGCAGCTCGAGGTTCAGCTCTGAGAGCTTCTTGGTGACGTCCGCCATGAAGGTCACATCACACAGACACTGTCTATCACTGTTTTCACTCAGCTTTTCCTTCATCTCATGAATTACTCAGACAAACTCACACTTTGGACAGTTTGTTTCATGTGAACGTATAACAAAGAGCTGGAATCGATGCAGATCAAGGCCACAAGTTTATTTCCAAAAAACACAAAAAAACACTACAATACTGAGAGGGAGGGGGGATCCGTGGCGAGGCCGTCTGGAGGTGAAAGGGAACAAAAGGCTGGGGCTGAGGCGTGAAGCTGAGCGTGGCAGACTGGAGAGCAAAAAGGCAGGTCGCTGTGAGAAGACAACAAACAAGAGGGATCGAAAGGCCTGGACGTTACCACTGGTGAATCAACAACAAACTGGCGAAGAATGGAGAGAGGAACCAAGCTCTTGTACTGCAGTGATTGGAGTAACGACAGTCAGGTGTGCGCAGATTGCTGAGGCAGAGCAGGAGTGTGGAGATCAGGAGAGTGACAGGAGCCACGCCCAGCCAGGGGAAACCAGATGGGAGGGGAAACTGAGGATGGGAGCAAAAGCAAACAGGACAACGGACACCTAACAGTTTGACTTTGTCTGCTGCTCTCAGCTCCACAGCAGCAACAAGGCTCTCCTTCACAAATTCTCCTTCTGGATGAGGTTTCAGCTTCTTAGCTGTTAGCTTAGCACAAACCTGCTGCAGAACTCTGTCAGACTGAGGTCTGTGAAAGCTGCTTGTTGAGCATCAAACTCCACTGAAGAGCGTTAGCATTTGTCCTGCAGCTCGTCCAGGTTAGCATGTTGGTAGCTGTGATGACTCGAACATTCACCTTCTTCATCACTGTGAACTCGTCCCCACAAACTAACTTTGACACACTGGTTCCCTGAAGGGTCTCCACACCTGGAGTTCAGGAGCCACTGTGGTGTCCAGCAGCAGAGACAAGAGCTGTCATTGTCAGCCAATAGAGAGCGACCAGGTCTCGACCACAATCCAGAACTCTGCGTCCGATGCTTCCTCCTCTCCTCACGACTCCCCACCACACATCAGAAACACACCGCAGAGTCTCAGGGGAGGTAGAGAGATTCCTGCAGGCGGTGGGTGTAGAGAGAGTGGGTGACATTAGCATGCTAACATGCTAAAATAACATGGTGAACATAGTTAACACTACACCTGTATGAACATGTTCCCTCTGTGAGCATGTTTGTTTGTTTGTTTGTTTGTTTGTTTGGTTGGTTGGTTGGTTGGTTGGTTGGTTGTTGCTTCATTGCTTCAGTTTGTGTAACAGCCACTGGGAAACCTCCTGGTCCTCCCAGTGACCAGTCCACCCTCCATTCCACAAATCATTTCACGCGTTGTTCACTTTAAAATATTGATCTGTGCAGATTTAAACGTTACAAAGGGCTGAATTCTTTAGTCTTCACTCAGTTTATTTAAAATGAGGAAATTCACGTTCAAGCTGCTGAAGTGTTGCTGTAGAGACACTTTTGTCCTCATGGTGGCGCTAGAGGGAAGGTCAGGAGGTCACCTTAAATGTTCAAAGGATTCCTCTTCTGGGAACCAGAAACATCCACAGGAAACTGATGGACATCTGTCCAACAAAATCAGCGTCCTCACAACCTGCTGCTAGAAGGACAAAGTCCTGAGCTGACACGTGTCCAAGATTTGTCTTTTCAGATGTCATGAAGTGAAATGATGTGGTGAAATCTGCTGAAAGGTGTTCAACAACAAGTGCTGCTGGAAGTCTTTTCATTCAGAGCACATTAGTGTTGTGAGGAGGAATGGACTTTATTCCAGCAGCAGGACGAAGACGAGGATTCTCATCTTCATCTCACAGATCTTCTTTGCAGTTTGTGTTTTGTTTTGTCCAAAATGCCTGAATGAAAAATGACAGATGTTTGTTGTTTCAGCCTTTTATCTGTATTCTGTGTCTCTTGTTTCCTCTTGTCTGGTTCCATCATGGTGTTTCTGTGCTGCTCGTTTGTCCTCACTGTGTCAAACTACAGAAATCCTGCTGGAACATCTGATGGAAATCTGAATGAATCTAATATGAGATGAATCTGTCAGTTCAGTGTGTTTGTGCCTCTGACTGAGATGGAGCTGAAATATGTGAACCTGGGCTGTGGTTTACTGCTCTCTTCCTGTCACAAACACTGTTTGACATCTGCTCATCTGTTGGTTTTTGTTCAGGCTGCAGGGATCATTTCTCACTGTGGAGATCGCTCTTTGCACAGGAGCAGTAGTAGGAGGCTGAATGAGCGAGTTGAACTTTCTGGATCTGCAACTCACAGCCGTTCTGTTTATTCACAGCTGAGAAATCATCTTTCTGAGGATGATTGTAACCTGAATAAACTTGACCACTCCTCCTGTCAATATAAAGAATAACTCTGAATGTTTCTGTGTCTTTCTTCTGGTACCAGTAAACATAATCATAGTCACACTGGTCAGTTCCTCCACAGCTGAAGGAGACTTCTTCACCAACTCTCCTGGTCAATGTTAAATCATTCTGAATCAGCTCTGCTGCCATGGCTGCCAGCGCTGCAGAGACACAGACAGAGAGACGAAGGTCAGCGCGACAGTGTGGGTGAAAGGTGGACTTTTCTGGCTCCCGATTGGCTGGAAACACTCACCTGAACACAGGCAGCACAGAGCAGCAGCTGGGAGGAGAAGCATTTTGTGCAGTGGTGTTTCCTCTGGTGAACCTGGGGAGAAGTGTGGCTCTGATGCAGCAGAGGCCAAACCAGGACGAGCTGAGAGATCACAGGAGGGCCACGTGCTTCCTAACAGGTCCTGGGACCTCCCATGAGCCCCTGCGGCGGACAGATCAGGCTGCTGCTGCTGATCGACGCTCAGCTCAAGCTGCTGTGTGGTTTTCCACCACAGTCGTGCTTCTGCCTGTAAAAACCCTCCTGATGTCAATTTTCTACACAGTGAAAAGTAAAACGTTTCCCTCTGAGCTGTCGGAGAGTAGAAGTATAAAACAGCACAACATGGAAATACTCAAAGTACAAGTACCTCAAACTGTCCACCGCTGTCTTTAAGTGAGCTCTATCAGATGTCAGCAGATCACAAACTTACACCTGAAACATGAAAACGAGTCGATACTGAGCAGATCAATGAAACTAATCAGCAGATTGATCCAGAATGAAAAGAATGATTAGTTTCAGTCCTTTACAAAAGAGATGAAAATGAGCTCCACCTCCACCAACTCCAACAGGAAAATCATCTTTTTTACAATTATTGAGACAAAAAGACAAAACAACATAATGAAGACAAGAAGAGTCAGAAGAGAGAAAACACTTCACACTTCATCGAATCTGACAGAGAATCACACAACAGAGTGATGTTAGCTGTGTGTGTGTGTGTGTGTGTGTGTGTGTGTGTGTGTGTGTGTGTGTGTGTGTGTGTGTGTGTGTGTGTGTGTGCGTGTGTGTGTGTGAGTGTGTGTGTGTTCTGAACAGTCAGTCTCTGAGGTCGATGGGTGAAAGAAAGGCGACTAAAAGAGAGTAAAGGAACAGAGATAAATAAAAAATAGATGATGAACTTGAAGAGAGAGAAAAATTCAATAAATAAATAAATAACAATTTAAAAGGACACAAACACTACTCCCAATTTTTTCTACTTTCAATACTGACTCCAGTATAATAATAATAATAATAATATAAATTATTATCATTATTATTATTATTATTATTATTATTATATCTTCAATGATACATGATACTGTAAGTATAATATAAAATATAAGAGAACAACAAAGGAGAACGAAACAAAGAGTAAATATGACAGAATAAATAATATATATACAATAAACAGTATAAATAAACATGAACAATATAATAATACAGGAAAAGAAGAAATAATGAGAACAGGTATGTCGATATGTGTTAGAATTAATGATGTTATTATCAGTGTTATTGGTATCAATGTGCACATTATATGAATCCAGATAAACTCAACGGAATCATTTCTGTTGTTGTTATTGATTCTTTAATTTATTGATTTTTTAAAGCAGAGTGTATGTAAGCAGAGTGTGAACTGTGCTACATGATCTGCTAATACTACTACTACAGGTACTGATAGTACTGCTTCTCCTGTCAGCATGAATGAATCCGAGGCCCCAGAACTGGAACACAGAGGTGAACAGCAGCAGTTATTAATGTTATTAATTACTCCACATTCATTTCCTGCTGTCACGGCTCAAATTGTCTGCCAGAAAAATGTCCACATTGTTGCTGCTGTCAGGATTATAACTGTCACACTGCTGCCCTCTAATGTCTGTAACCACACACTGCATCACCACCTCATACAGGTGGCACCGTGACACAAGTGGTAACACTGTCGCCTCACAGCTAGAACGTCCCGGTTCAATTCCCGCTGTGGACGCTGGTGGCGTGTCCTCCACCATGTCTTTGGTGCCTGCTGCTCGAGGAAAAAGGGCCTTTCTGTGTGGAGTTTGCATGTTCTCCCCGTGTTCACCTGGGGTGTCCTTCATAAAAATACCCCCACTAAAAACATGCAAGAAGATCACCACCTGACCAATGGTGACAAAAGGAACTGGTCCCCGGGCGCCGGTCGGCTGGCAGCCCACCGCTCCTGGTCTGCCACGGAGGAAGGACGGACCAAGGATGGGTCAAATGCAGAGAAAGAATTTCACATATGCATGGCGTGTGCAGTCCCCCCCCCCCCCCCAACTCTGCATGTTGTGCTCATTGTGACAAATAAAGGATGTTTCTTCTTCTTCTTCTTCTTCTTCTACTAATACTACGACTGCTCTACGATTACTGCTGCTGCTGTTACACAGAAAAGTTGCAGCCTGCTTCAATCAGCTTTATTTGGTTTATTTTGCAGAGAGAAATTCTAACTGCACAAAATGACACTGAAGAACTTCCAGTGATGCAAAACAAAACTCTGCACATTCACTCTACAGCACATACTTGTAGAAGAGAACTACACATATAAAAACAGTGCTCGTCCAGCCTGTCTTCTGCATTTGACCACAAGTTCTCGTCCATGTCACACCTTCTGTCCTCTGCTGTCAAACACCTGGGAAAGAACCTTTGCGATGGCCGATCCGTCCCTGACAACCTTCTGCAGATATGTCCACACATCCAGCTTTCACTGTGTCCAAGAGAGACGTGTGATCACGTGGACGGTTGTCATAAACTCTCCACCTCTGTGAGGAGAGGATGTCCTCTGTGGGGCTGAGGGACAGAAAGTAAGATGGAAGGAAAAGTGAGGCCATCCTGTCTGAGATTCATTCAAATCGCTTGTTTCACTCTGCGACAGTGTCGAGGAAAAACCTCCTTGTATGGCTCACAGTACAAACAGTTGCAGTGGATGTCAGGCAGGGTCATGGTAGGAGTTGTAGCTGTAATCCATCATTCAGGTTTAGACACGAGCCACGGGAACCTGCAAGATGACAAAGCACAAAGACTCTGGGGAAGAAGCTAAGTTAGGAAAAAGTCTTGGTCGGTCATGACAGCGAGCAGCTGGAGAGGGAGAGAAGAAGCAGAGGAGCTCAGTGTATCTCTGAAAGTCCCCCAACAGTCTAATCCTACAGCAGCGTAACTAAGGGCTGATCCTAGACAAGCCTGAGCCAGCCCTCACTAACTATGAAGGTGAATGATTGTGAAATATCCATAGCTGTAGACCTGTATGTGTGTGTGCGTCTGTCTGTAGGTGTTTGTGTGTGTGTGTGTGTGTGTGTGTGTGTGTGTGTGTGTGTGTGTGTGTGTGTGTGTGTGTGTGTGTGTGTTTCTGTATTGCTGGCATTGTGGGGACAAAAGTCTGTTTACACAGTCACACTGTGGGGACTCGCTGGACTTGTGAGGATAAAATGCCCATCATGAAAACCTTTAGGGTTACGCAAGTACTGGTCATGGTTATGGTTATGGTGAGGGTACGTCTCCAGGAAATGATTCTCAGTCTGTGTAATGTCCCCAAAAGTGATGAAAACCTAACACTCTTGTGTGTCAGGCTTATGTGTGTAATGATTAATTACAAGTGAAGAGCACTGAGGATGAGTGGATGAATTTAGTTTGACATGGAGTTGATTTCAGTCTTCAGTCTCGTTTCTTTTAGTATCCTGTCTGTGTTTGTCAGGTTGACCTCTCTCAGTTTGCTGCACTGTAACAAACAGGAAGACTGACTCAACATTGAGGATGTTGTCAAGATGCTTCGATAATAACTGACTGCAAATAATGAGTTTAGTGTATGCAGGAGAGGAGGTGGTGAGTGTGAACAGCAGCAGATATGAATCTGTTCTCAGTGGTTATTAGGACTCATAAAAAGCTGCTGGCAGCCAATCAGCACTTCCGTTCCTGCAGCAGACGGCTGTGTGGCTTTCTGCTCTGCAGCCTCTTCACCGTTAGCTCTGCTTCTTCACATGAATAACACAATGACAGCTACAACCATGGACTCTGGTTCAACAATCATTCCAGGAACTTGAGTTTGAGTTCAGCACTCAGTGCTCACTGTCTCAGCTTTGATCTGTCTGATTCATCTGTGAGAGAAACAGCTCAAATCCTCAACTCAGAGCTGAGACGCTGAAATAAAAGCAGATATGTTCAACCTCCTGAAGTCTGCTCTGATCCCACTTTATTACCTCACACTGGCTCTGACAGTGAAGAGCTTTCATTCAAACAGCTTTATTGACTGTGTAAAGGTGACAGTTTAGTGACAGTTCCTGCATCCTGACCCCAACATGTAACACAATACAACATATTATACATGTGGGAAAGGACCAGAGCGTTCACACATTTCATACAACATCAACTCAAAGACAGTTTCTAATTCATCTCTTCACTCTTCAGCCCGACTGATCAAGCTGCTGTGTCATTGTTTTATTGCAGCTGTAGCTTCAAAGCAGCTCACTCTGCTGTTTGTTCATGTGTGGAAACAACAGTGTCATCAGCGTAGAGGTTTACATCCACACTGACACAGTGAGAAAAGGGGGTCAGCACTGAACCTGGTGGCACACCCACACCGACTGACTTAGATATAACAGCTCCGTGTTCATGTGAGCTCTTCTTTAACGAGCTTTGTTGTCTTTGTTCAGCTGTTTACTGATGTTCACGTCTTCCTGTACATTTGTTCTTGCTGCTGTGTGAAAGTATGTGGAGAGCTGCTTCCAACCACAGTCAAATGACTTGTAGCTGCCAACATACATGGTCCATGAAGCTGATTCTGTTTCTGATGATCTGATCTGAAGCCAAACTGAGGTCCATGAAAACAAAGAAGTTAATGAAACACGCTGTGATTTTTCACTTTATTGAGAATGTTTGAGTGAAAGAGTTTGACAAACCCGCCACACTCAGCATCATGTATTCAAAAGAAAGACAAGAAGAGACAAAATAGCACAAACAATAAAATATCCAGCAGGCAGCCAATGATTCAGCTTCATTTTCTATTATTAGAAAAACCACAATGAAAAGAGGAAATAAAGCAGAGAATCAAAATAACACTTTACCACAGAATGTACACTCAGTAACTGCAGATCTATATGTGCGTATGTGCATTTATATTTTAGGATGATAGATGAGATGAAGGGATGAGATTTGATGGCGAGCAGAAAACAGTCAGTCAGCATGTGTGCAGTTGGTGGACGGTCCCTTGTTTCTGAGGATCATCAGCAGAGAGAGTCCACAGCAGTACACCAGACTCTTGACGATCAGCACTGAGTACAGCAGCAGGAGCAGCTTCACCCTGCACTGAGACTGGAAGGACACTGACACACACACACACACACACACACACACACACACACACAGTCAGAGCATTTAGCTATCAAGCTCCTCTCCTGTGGAACCATCTTCCAGTCTTTGTCCGGGAGGCAGACACTGTCTCTACATTTAAGAGTCGTCTTAAAACTTTCCTCTTTGATAAAGCTTATAGTTAGGGCTGGCTCAGCCTGGTCCTGGACCAGCCCCTAGTTATGCTGCTATAGGATTAGACTGTCGGGGGACCTCCAAAGACACACCGAGCTCCTCTGTCCTTCTGTCCCTCTCCATCTGCACGCTTTCATGTCCTACCACGGCGAGTTACTAATTTAGCTTTTTCCCCGGAGTCTCTGCGCTTTAGTGCAGAGACTCATGAATAATGGCTGAATCTGTATTGTGGATTACAGCTACGTCAGCTGTCATGACTCTGCCTGACATCCACTGCAACTGCTACTACTATTATCATATCCACTGTCACTGTTACTTTGATTGCATTTCTGTCTGACTCTCTGTCTGTCTCTTATTCTCCCTCTCCCTCTTGCTCTCCTTCTCACCCAACCGGTGGAGGCAGATGGCCGCCCACCCAGAGTCTGGTTCTGCCTGATGTTTCTGCCTGTTAAAAGGAAGTTTTTTCTCGCCACTGTCGGCGAGTGATTGCTCCTGAGGGAATTGTTGGGTCTCTGTCAATAAAAGAGCTCGGCCTGAACCAGCTCTGTATGGAAAGTGTCCTGAAACAACTTCTGTTGTGATTTGGCGCTATCCAAATAAAATTGAATTGAATTGACACAGTGACTATCGTCAAAGACAAAAATATTGCATTCTAATTCAGGATCAGGAAGTGATGAGCAGAAAGTAAACAGACTGACATGCAGCCCTTACTGCTGAACACAGTCAGCGAGCCTTCATCACCTTGTTCTGGTGGGGCCTCCGCTGTGCCCCCCTCGTGCTCGACGTAGCAGCTGTATTTATATGTGCTCTCTGGTCTCTGACGGATCAGCAAGGAGGCGACGGTGCGTCCCGACCCTCTGAGCTCCAGCTGCTCCGTCTCATCAGGGGGCAGCTTCTCCAGAGGACCGTTGTCCTTTCGTCTTTTCCAGGAGAAGCGGACCACAGGAGGAAACATGGCTGAGGCCACACACAGCAGGGAGCTCTGGCCCTCCAGGCGGGCTCCGGACGCTGCCGGGTACACGCTCACCACGGGCTTCGCTATGGGCTCGTCTGAAGTTTGACGGCAGCAACGAGCAGCACAGACACACATTGACACAGTCAGCAGCAGCTTACAGCACTGCACTGCATTCAGTCTGATCCTGGAAACTACGTGGACTCTGATCACTAAACTGCTCATCAATACAGCACAAAGTTCACTGCATGGACTGTATTCAGCTTCATATCAAACACAATGAGCAGCTGATGTCAGCAGATGTTACATGAGGAACAAAGACAATGATGGATTTGGAAATTCTTCATTTCAATAAAACATGTCCATTCAGCATAATGTCACATTTATTACTAATAATATATGACAATATCAAACTATATATTTAGGAAATTTGGTTTGATAGAATGAAAAATATTTTGTCTCCATCAGGATGAAAACACATTTTAGAACAAAGACCGTATTTATCTTCACGTGAAACTCAACTGTCATGTCGATGATTACAACATATTAAGAATATTAAATATTTATCAGCACAAAGTTAAATCCAATCATTCAAAAACAAACAAGAAATTCATCAATATTTTCAACTTTTATACAAGATTAAAATGATTTGTCTTCAATATAATAAACTCTCATTTAAAAATGTCAAAATCTATTGATCCTTGAGTGGAAATTCATATATAATATAATATAATATAATACAATATAATATAATATAATATAATATAATATAATATAATATAATATAATATAATATAATATAATATAATTAATAATCAAATTACATTGTGTACATTGTGTAATACATGATTTTTATGGCCACATACTTTAAATATATTTACTTTTCCATATTTCAAATTATATTAAGCCTCATTTACTGTTTATATTTATATTAAATGTTCTTGTATGTTAATGTGAAATATATTTGTATGCGTGACATTATACATTAAATTATCATCTGTCATGTATAGAAATATTTAAATTAGCAGGCATAAATGAATCATGTTGCATAAATGAATGATAGCATCATATTCAGTGTCTGTTTGTCTTCATGTATAAATATATCTTCCACTTAAAGACATATGTACCATCATATAAAATACAGTTTCCATGAGCTCGATTTTACCCTTTAAAAATGACTTATTAATAGAACAGATTTAAAGTCTTCAGCTTTTCAAAATACATTTACTGACATTTGTTCACTTTACTTTTTCACATATTATCTTGTTTCATTAAAACAAGAGATGATGCTGAATTACTGAGATGATCAAATACTTCATATTTGTAACATTGCTCATATCAAACTTTTTCTGGATGAATCAGTTTGATGTCCTGCAGAAATAAAGAAAAACTTGAGTTGTGCAGTGAGATTTAAACATCTTTTCATGAGTTTTGAACCTTTTTATGTGACAAAAGCTGCACGGCTGCAAGAATTCTCTGCTAATTATCAACAAAGCAACATGGAAAGTCTGAAGCAGCAGAAACTCATTAAAACACATTTTCAACTTGTTCAATAGAACAACTGAAGGAAAAAGAAAGTTTATTCTTACCTGTTACGTACAGTTTAGTCCCAGAGCCAAAGATGCGGTGGTAGTAACCCCCCACAGTGAAACAGAGTGAGACAAAAACCGTCTGCTGCTGAATGTGTCAGCTGAGGTGAACGAGTCCAAACCATGAACCAGTGTCAGAGATAGATAGATAGATAGATAGATAGATAGATAGATAGATAGATAGATAGATAGATAGATAGATAGATAGATAGATAGATAGATAGATAGATAGATAGATACTTTTTTTCATCGCCAAGGGAAATTCACAAAGTCCAGCATATTCCACAAATTTAAGTAAAAGGCATGCAATAAAGGACGCCAGCCTTCTGAGGAAGGACAGTCTCTGTCCTCTCCTGCACAGAGCATCTGTGTTGGCAGTTCAGTCCATTTTATCATCCAGCTGCACTCCCAGGTATTTGTAGGTCCGTACAGTCCTGGATCAGTGTCCTGTAGTCCTCCTCCTGTCCACTCCTGATGCAGCCCATGATAGCAGTGTCGTCTGCCAGCTTCTGCACGTGGCAGGACTCTGAGTTGTATTGGAAGTCTGATGTGTGCAGGGTGAACAGGACTGGAGAGAACACGGTCCTCCACGGTCCTCCTGTGCTGCAAACCACGGTGTCAGACCTGCGGCCCCCCAGCCCTCCATCCTGAGGTCTGCCTGTCAGATAGTCTGTAATCCAGACCACCAGGTGTGAGCCTACTCCAATCTCTGTCAGTTAATCTCTGAGGAGCAGAGGCTGGATGGTGTTGAAGGCGCTTGAGAAGTCCAAAAACATAATCCTCACCACACCGCTGCACCTGTCCAGGTGAGAGAGGGATCAGTGTAGCGAGTAGACAATGGCTTCCTCCACTCTCACCTGGTGAGCAAACTGCAGAGGGTCGAGGGCAGAGCGCACCTGTGGCCTCAGGTGGTGTAGCAGCAGCCGCTCCACGGTCTTCATCACATGTGATGTCAGGGCGACTGGCCTGAAGTCATTCAGCTCCTCAGGCTGTGGTCTCTTTGGGACTGGGATGATGCAGGATGTTTTCCACAGCTGAGGGACCCTCCCCTGCTCCAGGCTCAGGCTGAAGATGTGCTGTAGGGGGTGTCCCAGCTCCAACACGCAGGCCTTCAGCAGTCGAGGGGATACTCCATCTGGACCTGCTGCCATGCTGGGATGAAGCCTCCTCAGCTCTCTGCACACCTGGGCTGCTGTGATCTTGGGTGGGGGGGGGGTCTCCTCTGCGCTGGTGTCGAGAGGGAGAGCAGAGGGTGGGGAGGGGGGTGCAAATATTGTGAGGTGCGAATGAGTTGGGGGGGTCAAACCTGTTGAAGAAGTTGTTTAGCTGGTTCCTTCTCCCCACATCTCCTTCGATGGTGACACCCCGCTTTGAGCTGCAGCCGGTGATGATCTTCATCCCGTCCCACACCTCCTTCATGCTGTTGTTCTGCTGCTTCGCCTCCCTCAGCTGGACTCTGAGTTCCCGCTGCACTACTCAGATTTCAGCTCCATGATTTGTTTCTCTCATGTTCACATCTATTGGATGGACGACCATTGAATGTGGTTCAGACATTCATGTTCCCCTCAGGATGAACTCTAAAAACTCTGGTGCTCCTCTGACTTTTCATGTCATGTTGTCGGTTGTCAGAAACTGTGAAAGCTGCTTGTTGAGCATCAAACTCCGCTGAAGAGTGTTAACTTTGCCCTGCAGCTTGTTTAGGTTAGCATGTTTGTAGCTGTGAAGACTCTTATGATTCACCTTCTTCATCACTGTGAACTCGTCCCCACAAACTAACTTTGACACACTGGTTCCCTGAAGGGTCTCCACACCTGGAGTTCAGGAGCCACTGTGGTGTCCAGCAGCAGAGACAAGAGCTGTCATTGTCAGCCAATAGAGAGCGACCAGGTCTCGACCACAATCCAGAACTCTGCGTCCGATGCTTCCTCCTCTCCTCACGACTCCCCACCACACATCAGAAACACACCGCAGAGTCTCAGGGGAGGTAAAGAGATTCCTGCAGGCGGCAGGTGTAGAGAGAGTGGGTGACATTAGCATGCTAACATGCTAAAATAACATGGTGAACATGGTGAACACTACACCTGTATAGCGTGTTTGTTCGTTTGTGTGTTTGTTTGTTCCTTCATTGCTTCAGTTTGTGGAACAGCCAGTGGGAAACCTCCTGGTCCTCCCAATCACCAGCCCCCCCGCGATTCCACAAATCATTTCGTGGTGTTTCTGTGCTGCTCGTTTGTCCTCACTGTGTCAAACTACAGAAATCCTGCTGGAACATCTGATGGAAATCTGAATGAATCTAATATGAGATGAATCTGTCAGTTCAGTGTGCTTGTGCCTCTGGCTGAGATGGAGCTGAAATATGTGAACCTGGGCTGTGGTTTACTGCTCTCTTCCTGTCACAAACACTGTTTGACATCTGCTCATCTGTTGGTTTTTGTTCAGGCTGCAGGGATCATTTCTCACTGTGGAGATCGCTCTTCCAACAGGAGCAGTAGTAGGAGGCTGAATGACTGAGTTTAGCTTTCTGGATCTGCAACTCACAGCCGTTCTGTTTATTCACAGCTGAGAAATCATCTTTCTGAGGATGATTGTAACCTGAATAAATTCCACCACTACTCCTGTCAATATCAAGAATAACTCTGAATGTTTCTGTGTCTTTCTTCTGGTACCAGTAAACATAATCATAGTCACACTGGTCAGTTCCTCCACAGCTGAAGGAGACTTTTTCACCAACTCTCCTGGTCAATGTTAAATCATTCTGAATCAGCTCTGCTGCCATGGCTGCCAGCGCTGCAGAGACACAGACAGAGAGACGAAGGTCAGCGCGACAGTGTGGGTGAAAGGTGGACTTTTCTGGCTCCCGATTGGCTGGAAACACTCACCTGAACACAGGCAGCACAGAGCAGCAGCTGGGAGGAGAAGCATTTTGTGCAGTGGTGTTTCCTCTGGTGAACCTGGGGAGAAGTGTGGCTCTGATGCAGCAGAGGCCAAACCAGGACGAGCTGAGAGATCACAGGAGGGCCACGTGCTTCCTAACAGGTCCTGGGACCTCCCATGAGCCCCTGCGGCGGACAGATAAGGCTGCTGCTGCTGATCGACGCTCAGCTCAAGCTGCTGTGTGGTTTTCCACCACAGTCGTGCTTCTGCCTGTAAAAACCCTCCTGATGTCAATTTTCTACACAGTGAAAAGTAAAACGTTTCCCTCTGAGCTGTCGGAGAGTAGAAGTATAAAACAGCACAAGATGGAAATACTCAAAGTACAAGTACCTCAAACTGTCCACCACTGTCTTTAAGTGAGCTCTATCAGATGTCAGCAGATCACTGAATAGATGATTAAACTGAAGAGAAAGAAAGAAATGAATAAATAAATAAAAAAGATTTTAAGAAATACATTAATACTTCTCCTAATTTTTGCTGCCTCTAACACTGCTACCACTATTAATAATAATAATAAAAAATAAAAACAAAATCACAACAGGAAATATAAAAACAACAAAGGAGAAAGAGAGATAAACAGTAAATATAATATAAATAATTGAATTATTGATATAATCATGAACATCCATCCATTATCTATACCGCCTATCCCTTTCGGGGTTGCGGGGGGCTGGAGCCTATCCCAGCGACAATGGGTGAGAGGCGGGGTACACCCTGAACCGGTCGCCAGCCGATTGCAGGGCCACATGCAAGGACAGACAAACATTCACACTCACACCTCAGGGCAATTTAGAGTCACCAATGAACCTAATGAGCAAGTTTTTGGTCTGTGGGAGGAAGCCGGAGAGAACCCACGCATGCACGGGAAGAACATGCAAACTTCACACAGACCCGGGGATCGAACTGGCAACCTTCTTGCTGTGAGGCACGCACACTACCTGCTGCGCCACCGTGCAGCCCATAATCATGAACAGCGTCAATAAAATTTATCAATATAATGAAAAGGAACGCCCTGCAATCGGCTGGCGACCGGTTCAGGGTGTACCCCACCTCTCGCCCATTGTAGCTGGGATAGGCTCCAGCCCCCCGCAACCCCGAAAGGGATAGGCGGTATAGATAATGGATGGATGGATGAAAAGGAACAGATATGTCTTTCATTCCTACCAGAGTACTTTTACAGTGTGGTATTAGTGTATTTACTTCAATAAAGGAGGGAATACTTCCTCCACCTCTGCTTTTTATGTTTTTTTGTGTTATGTGTTTTGTTTTGTTCCTGTTTTTTTTTTTTTAAGCTGAGTGTATGTAAGCAGAGTGTGAACTGTGCTACACAATCTACTACTACTAATACTACTACTACTACTACTACTACTACTACCACAGGTACTGATAGTACTGCTTCTCCTGTCCTGATGTCTTGCAGCAGACATGTCAAAGTGCACTTCAGGTGTCAGTCCTCACATCAATGATGGCTCTCATGACATGTTAACCAGTCAGCATGAATGAATCTGAGGCCCCAGAACTGGAACACAGAGGTGAACAGCAGCAGTTATTAATGTTATTAATTACTCCACATTCATTTCCTGCTGTCACGGCTCAAAATGTCTGCCAGAAAAATGTCCACATTGTTGCTGCTGTCAGGATTATAACCGTCACACTGCTGCCCTCTAGTGTCTGTAACCACACACTGCATCACCACCTCACACTAATACTGCAACTACCACTTTTACTGAAGATGCTGCACTGCGGAACAAATCCTGAACACTGCTGCCCTCTGGTGGCTACAAGGCCACACTAATCCACACACAAAGCTATCAGACAGCGTCGCTGCTGCTGCCTCTGGGTTCCTCTGCTCCTATTAGTACTAATAGTCCTTCTACTTCTGTGCCTCGACTAACTGACTTGCCTTTCATTCAGGGAAACCAGCACTCAACAGAGGAAGAGGAGGACACCACTCGTCCTCCACCTACAACGCTGTCCTTTCATCCCTTCCCTTTAACAATCATTGACCTCATGTTACAGCTGCAACCACTGCTGTTCACACCTGTCCTCAGGTGACTGCTGTGACACAGCCAGGAGCACTAACGAGTCAGGTGGGGTCAATGAGCTTGATAACGACCCCGCAGAGGTTCAATAACTGGGACTCCACTCCAGAGGCAAAAAGCAGTCAATGAAGTCAAGTTTCTACAGCCAAGAAGGAAAAGTTAGCGGCTGATTTTTCTGGTGGAGTTTGAAGGTAGTCGTCACTTCACGTCTGACCAATGTTTCCACACAGCAGCTGTGTTTTTCTGTCTCATGAGCCTTTGTGGGCTGGAGCTTGTGTGCATGATGACAGTGACTGTGACACATTTTATACGCTGTACATTTTATCTTTAAATCAGCTTCTTCATTGTGACCAGCTGAAATAAAGGCAGAGCCACCAAAAATGAAATGATTTGTAAAAAATATCAGTTCCAAAAGAGCTGAGGTCAGCGGTGTGCTGTGGCTGTGTGGGAAATATGGCGTGCAGATGTTGGCGAGGAACATGAGAAAGGAATCAACCAAAGTGGATGGACAGAGTGTCTCCAGAGGACGGAGACAGCAGCTTTCAAAGAGACTGAGAGCGAGCATCAGGCCGGAGGGCGTCAACAGTCACTGTGTTCTCCTCTTTTCAGGCAATGGAAGCACTTTGAAACAAGCTCAGTGTGTGAAGTGTGTCATACAAATGAATTTACCTTCCACCACCACCACCACCACCACCACTACCACTGCTACTACTAATACTAATACTACCAAACAGGTATTTCTGGGAGCAGACCTTTGTACTTGTTGCAGCAGGTGTGGCTCAGGTGTGACTCGTGACAGTAACAATGGCTCTGCTCTGTCAGGGAGCCAGCTCACTGAAACAAGACAAAGCACTTCACCTGTGGACGCTTACAGACGGCTGGTCGCTCGGCTGACCGCTCACATAGATTTAGAACAATAGGTGATGTCACAGCATTATCCAGCTTGGCTCCTCTCAGCCACAGACAGTACACAAGACATTTTTCCCACGTTTTTCAGTCAATTTCTTGCATTTTTTTTCACCTTTATGAGCAACGCTTTTGGCACGTGATAAAAGCTCCTCGTGGTTTCTCGTGTGATTGGTTTGAGCAGCTGTAACCAAACATTGGCTTCCAGTCACTTCCTGCCCTCCATCTGCAGTTTGCGCCACAACAAAAGAGTGATGTCATATGCAAACAACCTATCATGTAAACTTCCCGTTGAACAAATCTGATGTGAGCTCATGTCGGCTTGAACCAACCATCTTCAACCAGTAATATTATGACATCCACCCGTCAATCAAGCTTCACCTGTTGGTGCTAACACTCGTTAGTTAACTCGCCAGAAGCAGCACGATGCCTCGTCTGACTTTGAGCGTTCGCCACCTCAAACCTTCTTCCATCCATCCATCCATCCATTATCTATACCGCCTATCCCTTTCGGGGTTGTGGGGGGGCTGGAGCCTATCCCAGCTACAATGGGCGAGAGGCGGGGTACACCCTGAGCTGGGCCACATGTAAAGACAAACAACCATTCGTGCTCACACTCACACCTAGGGGGAATTTAGAGTCACCAATTAACCTAATGAGCATGTTTTTGGTCTGTGGGAGGAAGCCGGAGAGAAGCCACGCATGCACGGGAAGAACATGCAAACTTCACACAGAAAGGCCCCGCCTGACCCGGGGATCAAACCGGCAACTTTCTTGCTGTGAGGCACGCGCACTACCTGCTGCACCACCGTGCAGCCCCAAACCTTCTTCCATTTCCCCAAAATATCATGGTTATAGTTGGTTGGTTGACCACTCAAGACAGTTTAGTTAGTTAGTTTAGATAGTTTTATCATAAATGCTTCGAAGCGGATGATTAAACATGTGAGAACAAAGTGTTTCATGACAGTTTGGTTTGAAAACTGTCTGCTGTCAGTCAGCTGTTTTAACCAGGAAGAGAAAACTGAACCTTTGCTTTTCTCAGATGGGGAGCAGGTTTTTAACCGAAGCTTTGTGCTCAACGAGGAAACACAGTGAAATTCAGAGCTGCTCCTCTTCCTGAATGCATCAGAGCTTGATAACCCCTCCCTCTTCCTCCTGCTCTCAAACACAGCAGCTCCACTCTGTCCACATACTTCCTGGTTCCCTCCCCTTCAGATCTGCACTTTGAAGATGGGTGTAACCAACATGTGGTGAAGTGCAGGAGCTGACAGGCCTCATTCACTGCAGAGACACATGCTGTTTAGATCAGAGCTCAAACTGCTTTCACTTCTGAGGAAGTGAAACTCGGACAGTCGTTGACACTGAGAGGTGAAATGGCGCAGAAAGGAGTTCAGCTGGACCGGGAAGCAATTTCTTGTTCGATCTGTCTGGATCTACTGAAGGATCCAGTGACTATTCCCTGTGGACACAGCTACTGCATGAAGTGTGTGAAATCCCACTGGGATGAAGAGGATGAGAGGAAAATCCACAGCTGCCCTCAGTGTAGGCAGACCTTCACAACGAGGCCTGTCCTGGTGAAAAGCACCATGTTAGCAGCTTTAGTGGAGGAGCTGAAGAAGACTGGACTCCAAGCTGCTCCTGCTGATCACTGCTATGCTGGACCTGAAGATGTGGCCTGTGATTTCTGCACTGGGAGGAAACTGAAAGCCCTCAAGTCCTGTCTGGTCTGTGTGGCCTCTTACTGTGAGAAACACCTCCAGCTTCATTATGAGTTGCCTGCCTTTGAAAAACACAAGCTGGTGGAGCCCTCCAAGAAGCTCCAGGAGAACATCTGCTCTCGTCACGATGAGGTGATGAAGATGTTCTGCCGCACTGATCAGCAGTGTATCTGTTATCTCTGCTCTGTGGATGAACATAAAGGCCACGACACAGT
Source organism: Chaetodon trifascialis (assembly GCF_039877785.1). Taxonomy (NCBI): domain Eukaryota; kingdom Metazoa; phylum Chordata; class Actinopteri; order Chaetodontiformes; family Chaetodontidae; genus Chaetodon; species Chaetodon trifascialis. The sequence continues at coordinate 1,214,804 of NC_092066.1, read as the reverse complement.
TGTTCTGAGGGACAAATGGACAAACGTCTCAGAGACAGTGACTGAAGTGGATGTTTTACTGTCAGCACCAGAGCCCAAGACCAGAGCTGAATTCTTAAAATATTCACGTGAAATCACACTGGATCCAAACTCAGCACACACATATATGTTATTATCTGAGGGGAACAGAAAAGGAACAGCAATGAGTAAAGAACAGTCTTATTCTGATCATCCAGACAGATTCACTGATTGCTGTCAGGTCCTGAGTAGAGAGAGTCTGACTGGACGTTGTTACTGGGAGGTGGAGAGGAGAGGTGGAGGAGTTTGTGTAGCAGTCGCATACAAGAATATCAGCAGAGCAGAGAGCTCGAATGACTCTAGATTTGGATACAATGACAAATCTTGGGCGTCATATTGGGACAACTACAGTTATAACTTTAGGTACAACAATGTGCAAACTCCCGTCTCAGGTCCTCGGTCCTCCAGAGTTGGAGTGTACCTGGATCACAGTGCAGGTATTCTGTCCTTCTACAGCGTCTCTGAAACCATGACTCTCCTCCACAGAGTCCAGACCACGTTCACTCAGCCTCTCTGTGCTGGACTTCGGTTTTGGTCTTTTGGAGACTCTGCTGAGTTCTGTGAACTCCAACAGTCAGAAGTCATTTAAGGGACAGCGGGTTCAGCCATGGAGGCCATCACTGCTCAGGATGATTGTTGTTGACCTGAACTGACTTTTCTCTGCATGAAAATAGAAACTTCTCTGTGCTCTACATGTTTGCTGAATATTTGCATTGATTTATTTGGATGTTGTTGTTTCTCCTCCACTGCACGAGTCTTCAGAGAGACAGCAGCAGACCGTCCTCCATCGGAGACATTTTGTTCTCAACACTTTGTACATTTGTACAGTAATCTATGATCACATTGATGTTTATTTGTTTGACAACGAGCTTCAATAAAACTGTAATTATCTTGATGGTAATCAATCCGGAGATCTATCATTATTTTCTCTGACAGCTGAGATTCAAACTAATTGATTGTGTGTCTGATTGAATGTGTGCATGAAACCACTGAACAAGGGTCACTGAACCCACCATCTGAGCGAAGGAGCAGAAATCAGATGATCAGACGAGTCAGGACAGGATCTATTTAATCTCATCCCTTATCTCAGTCAGCAGTCATCACGAAGGGAAACCAATAGTTATTCCACATTAACACCACCAACACGACTATGCAGCATCCTCTTATCCTCCAAACACAGAGAAATTATAAACGTAGATTTTCTGAAAGATGGACATTTACCTGACTGATGGGTACCACCTGTCTGATGATTGGAGGGAACCGGATTCACCTGTGTTTTGTCTCATTGCTTCACTGCAGTTGTGCTGTGAGTTGCAGCTCGTCGTCCTGCTGCGTCTGTTGCTTTGGAAAAGAAAATGATTTTCAGAAAACCTGTCAATTGACGGTTTGGTCATCTTGGGAATATTTCCCTCTTGACAGCAGCTGCATAAGTTCAATAACAAATGTCAACAAATTAATATGACAGAAATACGGAGGAACGAATATTAAAACTCTCTGCGAGGCACGAACAGGTGAAACAACTAATCAACAGAAAACTAATTGGCAGCAATTTTTTTCAATAATTTGACTATTTTTGTAATAATTCTGAGGTTTGGATTGTTGGTTGGACTAAACAATCATTGTCTCAGCGGAAATTGTGACGACATTTCTCACTATTTTCAGAATTTTTACAAAAACAAACAATTGTTTCAAGAAAATAATCCTCTGATTAATCCGTAATTGATAATAATCAATAGCTGCAGTCCTGTATAAAATAGTTCAATAGTTCAAAAGTCCAGGAGATATTGTGGGAGGTGCTGCGGGCATATGGGGTGAGGGGTCACTTCTCAGGCCGTCCAGTCTTTATATGCCCAAAGCAAGAGCTGTGTTCGGGTACTCACGCAGTGATTTAGGTGTCATCACGCAGTGAGTCGGACTTGTTTCTGGTGGGGGTTGGCCTCCATCAGGGCTGTGCCTTGTCACCAATCCTGTTCGTGATATTCATGGACAGGATATCAAGGCGTAGCCAGGGGGAGGAGGGTCTGCAGTTCGGTGTGCTGACGGTCTCATCACTGCTTTTTGCAGATGATGTGGTCCTGTTGGCATCGTCGGTCTGTGACATCCGGCACTCACTGGATCGGCTCGCAGCCGAGTGTGAAGCGGCTGGAATGAGGTTCAGCACCTCTAAATCTGAGGCCATGATTCTCAGCAGGAATCCGATGGATTGCCTAATCCGGGTAGGGAATGAGTCCTTGCCCCAAGTGAAGGAGTTCAAGTACCTCGGGGTCTTGTTCACGAGTGAGGGGACAATGGAATGCGAGACTGGTCAGAGAATTGGAGCACCGGGGGCAGTATTGCGTTCGCTCTACCGCACCGTTGTGACAAAAAGAGAGCTGAGCCAGAAGGCAACGCTCTCGATCTACCGGTCAATATTCATTCCGACTCTCACCTATGGTCATGAGGGCTGGATCATGGCCAAAAGAACTAGATCGCGGGTACAAACGGCCGAAATGGATTTCCTCAGGAGGGTGGCTGGCGTCTCCCTTAGAGATTGGGTGAGAAGCTCAGTCATCCGTGAGGGACTCGGAGTAGAGCCGCTGCTCCTTTGCGTTGAAAGGAGCCAGTTGAGGTGGTTCGGGCATCTGGCTGATCTCCTCTGGGGCGAGCGGCGATCCGACACACCTGTCATTAATCTTCCCTCATTAGGGTTCTCCTTCTTAAGCGTGCTTCTCCCATACTCTGGGGCCAGATGATCCTTTGCTCATGCATTTGTGTCTCGCCACAGATCTGATCTCTCGGCCCGTGCTACGCGCACTTCAGCCGCCGAGCCCTCGTGCAGCGCGTTCATTATTACCCTGCCTGTCCGGCTCTCTCCCACAGCAGCATCAGAAGTCAGCCTGAGTGTTTCTCCTGTGGAGATTGGTGACTGTGACGGTGTCTGTTGAGTTTCCCTCCAGCACCTGTTTTCCTCCTTGCCTGTTGTGCTTTCCCCTTAACTGAGTTCTGTGTTCTCTTCATTAGAAGCTGTCGAGTGTCCTCCAGCAGAGACTACATCTTCGCTCTGAATTACGCCATCTGGCTGATAATATTTTCGTTTGCACCATTGTTAAATAAACTGTGAGACATTCTCTCTGCATCTGAGTCCTGCTTTCTAGCACGTGCATAACACTTACAATGATAATTCAAGGGACATATAGAATAGATTAAAATGTGTGATTAATTTGCAATTTATCACGAGTTAACTATGACATTCATGAGAATAATCGCGATTAAATATTTTAATTGATTCACAGCACTCAATATATATATAATAGTATACTTACATAATTTTACCTAGGTAACATTTTCAATGCAGGAGTTGTACTTGTAATGGAGTACTTTTACAGAGTACATTAGGAGTACATTTTACATGATCAAATGGGAAGAAATGATCAGTAAAGAATAAAACCTGTCGATTGGAGCAGTGAGCCTCTATGACCACCAGAGGGCAGCAGCACCACAGGACGAAACTCACTGTAACCGGAACCATGAGCCTGTTTTTCTGCTTTGTTTACATCCATCACTGATGTAAACAAACCTTCACTGATGTCCTGGAATTTTCAAAGTCATATCCAGTTGTGTTGTAGTGTTAGTCACTAGATAATCTTTTTGGTTACCTGCTTCTGCCATGTTCTGTGTTGTGATATTTCATTGATTTGTTATTTAATTTTAGCACATTTTTCCTGTAAAAGTTCCCTGTTCTTTTTACTTTTATTATATCATACTTTTATTCCCTGTCATTTTGTGTTATTTTATTTGTAATGGGGGTTTTTTTGTATTATATTTTTCCTTTGATATTTTTATGATCTATTGTAAATTTTATTTTTATATCAGCGTTTATTTTGTTATTTTACTTTAATTCAATTCAATTCAATTCAATTCAATTCAATTTTATTTGTATAGCGCCAAATCACAACAGAAGTTGTCTCAGGACACTTTCCATATAGAGCTGGTACAGACCAAACTCTTTATCTACAAAGAAACCAACAATTCCCCCATGAGCAAGCACTTGGCGACAGTAGCCCAGTGACAGTAGACTTAAGCACATTTTTCCTTTTAAACTTTCCCTTTTTCCCCGTTTTTATTATATCATACTTTTATTCTGTCATTTTATGTTATTTGTAATTTTTTGCATTTTATTTTTCATTTGATATTTTTATGATCTTTTTTGAATACTTCATTTCACTTACTTCATTATTTGTTTTTTTGTTGTTGTTGTTTGTTTTTTCCTCTCAGTTTTCCCTTTCTTCTTTGTTACTGTATTTTATTTATTTATATTTTTATGACTTCATGGCTGAATGTGAGCTGAATTCCCGGAACTTTGTGCCTCAGCATCACTTACTGGCCACAGACCACCCTCTGACATCACCGCTTCACTACACCTCCGCGCAGTAAAATAGTCCCCATATTTAATACATCTTATTTCTCCGTTTGTGCTCAAAGTTTTATTTAAGTTTTTAGAAAGTTGTCTGTTGATATGGGAACAGTTTAATTCGTGTTCACGCTGCTGCTAAGACGCTCACGAGTCGTTTTAATTTACTACGTAGCTCACATTTGGCGCGAAAATTGTGACGTGGGCGGATGAAGAAAAAAAAAAGGCCGACCGGAGTATTAAATGTCCCGCGGCCGGTTGCGGTGAGTCACGCGCAGAGAAGCAGCGGGGCGTTCAGATTGCACATTGATAGATTACGTCTATCGATTATTGATTGAGAGAGGATTTATTTTTCACGGCCGGTCCTGCTGGATTAAACGCGGTCTGAACATCTGCGCTTCACTCAGCCTGCGCGTTAAGTTTCCTCCGGGAGTCATAACGGTGAGTTTCAGTAGAATCTAACGGGTAACGTTATGCAACTCTTTCCGCTGTCTGTCGGGTCTCTACGGGACAGTTTTGTCCCGCACGGGGACAGCTTGTCGCCAAATCAGTGGGAAAATATGCCGAATTTGCCCGTGCGGTCAGTTTCCAACATGGTCACAAACTGTGTTTAGATAGCTGTTATTTCTAACGGCGGTTTCATGGTGTTAATATGGACTTTCATATTTTAATGGTGGAAACTGGTGTAACTGCAGGGCACCAGTGCCTCACCTGTCAGTACCTGAGTAACCCTTGTTTTTCACTGAATCTGGCAGAATAATCTCAGTATATTTACTATAACCGAATTTCTTTCTTGGTCATATTTGAAGAGGTTTTTGTGAAGTTTTCTCTCGCCAGCCTGAATGTTGGTGGGAGCTGTCGAGGAGTGCACTGACTTATTACAGCGTCTGAGTTTTTAGCTATTACAGTAATGAACAGGTGCTCTGTAGTTATTTTGATATGCCGGAGTGAACAGTGTCCTCTCCTGATAATCAATCTTTGTATTCGAGTCAGATTTAGTACTTCTAACCTTTAACTTCACACCAAAGAATCTTAAACTTACTGTTTGCTGGGTTAAGTTTTGTGTGACAGTGAATGTCCAGTTCATCAGACAGTTTTTACTGTATTTACAGGTGACAGCTGTCATCAAAAAGCCCTTCAGCTGGAGAGCAGATCATCTGAGCCATGACGGCTGCTGGTGTGTCTGACCCTAACCCCGATAACATTTGGTCAAATAAATATCTGTTTTCTGTTGTTGTTTGGTGGATTTTTACTGACTGGATTTAGGTGTCATCTGTTGATAAGTACTCTTTATACTTCAGTGTATTTTATGTGTTGACTGCTCATCAAAGACAAGAATAGAAACAGATGTTTGGATGAAGTGTGTGAGTGTGTTGAGCCGAGTCAGCCAAACCTCCCTGTAAACACATGACATTTAAAGAGGTTTCTGGGTTATTTACACACCAAATAAGAGGGATGTCCTGAGAAAGGCGGCTCTTTGAGTCATATTTTAAAAGGCATTTCAGGATTGTTAAAGTTTTTAATGGAGTTTGGTGTATCTGTCCACCTCACAGAGGATGTGAACGTCACACTTCATGCTTCCCATCATTTTGTCTCTGACTGACTTTTAACGCCAGCGTTGGGCCTTGTGTCACGTTTCGTCGTCGGAGCGCTGAATAGTTAAAGTGTTGGTGTTGCTGTGTGGTTGATGTGAAGACCTTGAAGAAGCTTGATGATCAGCTCTGTGTCACTGCTGACTGCCCTCTTAGACATTCGCACAGGAACGTGGAGCGAGGCAGCTGCTGGCGTCTGCCTCGCATGCAGATACTCTTCAGATCAGAATTTGTGATTTCTGTTTTGCTCATATCTGCCTGTCTGTCTCCTCACAGGCAGCCATAATGCCGCCGATGTTAACCGTTTTGAGCAGGAACTATGATTATGACTATGACACCATTCAGCCCTACTTCCTCCTGGATGGCGAGGAGGAGGACTTCTACCTGCCTCCACGCAGCCAGCTCCTCCCAGGCCCCGGCGAGGACATCTGGAAGAAGTTTGAGCTGCTGCCGACGCCTCCCCTCTCCCCCAGCCGGAGACCCTCCCTGTCTGACGTCCCGCTGTCTGCCGCCGAACACCTGGAGGCGGTGTCTGACCTGCTGGACGAGGACCGCAACCCCTCGGCGGCCTTCCTCCAGTCCTTCATCATCCAGGACTGCATGTGGAGCAGCAGCTTCGCAGCCGCCACCAAGCTGGAGAAGGTGGTGTCCGAGAGGCTGGCCTCGCTCCGCGCCCGCCGGGACTCCTCCGCGACCAGCGCCACCGCAGACAGAGCAGCCGATCAGCAGGCGGGCCGCTCTCAGGTGGGCGCGGGGTACCTGCAGGACCTCCACACCGCCGCCACAGACTGCATCGACCCCTCTGTGGTGTTTCCGTACAGCACGCTGAGCGAGAGGAGTCGCCATGGAGCGGCGATGGAGGCGTCATCAGAACTGTGTGTGGACTCACCGCCGCTCAGCAGCAGCGAATCAGGTGGAAACAGGATGTTATTATTAACAAGAATAATAATAATGATGTTCAAACAGCCCAGGTCTTATTTTCAGAGTTTATCTTTTATGAAGAGTTAAATTCTTCAGATTTTCAGCACAGCTGCTTTTATTTCTGCCTCCAGTCACTGAATTAGAAACTCTGTAAACTTAAAGTGCTGCAGTAACGTTATTAGTGTTACTGATAATCAGTGGTGGCTGCTGCTGCTGCTGCTGCTGCTGTTGTTGTTGTTGTTGTTGTTGTCAGTATCTGACCAGCAGAGCAGAAGTATAACCAACACTTGTTCCACACACTGACCACCAGAATGTTTTCCTTCTTTTCCCCAGAAGAAGAAGAAGAAGAAGAGGAAGAAGTAGAGGAAGACAGTGAGGAGGACGAAGAGGACGAAGAGGTGGATGTGGTGACGGTGGACAGGCGAAAGGCGTCACGGCGGTGGGACGCCAGCAGCAGACCGGACGCCTCCCCGCTGGTGCTGAAACGCTCTCACATCAACATCCATCAGCACAACTACGCCGCCCCGCAGCCCCCGGCGAGCCACCAGCAGCCTGCTGGGAAACGCATGAAGGCGGAGAGCAGCTGCCCGACGGCGGCGGCAGCGAGGCAGAGCGGCGGCCGCAGGTGCTGGAGTCCGCGGTCCGATGGAGAAGACGACGACAAGCGCAGGACTCACAACGTGCTGGAGAGGCAGCGCAGGAACGAGCTGAAGATGAGCTTCTTGGCTCTGAGGGACGAAGTCCCGGCGGTGGCCAACAACGACAAGGCGGCGAAGGTGGCCATCCTGAAAAAGGCGACCGAGTTCATCGCGGAGGTCAGAGAGGACGAGAGGAGGCTGCTGGCGATGAAGGACGAGCTGAGGAAGAGGAGCAGAGAGCTGACACACAGACTGGAGCAGCTGAGGACTTTACATTAACTGTTTTATGTCACAGACTGGATCGAGAGCGTCTGGACTCATTATTTTGTGTTAAGTTCCAGAAACGATGACTAACGTAAACAGGAAGTGGCTGCTGGTCTGTGATCAGTCAACCTGTGTCTGTTTGTATTTATGTTGTTCTTATTGACAGCCTGTGAACATTTTAATTTAAAATTGTTTTTCTTTATGTTTTGTACAAAACGCAGACGTGAGATTAGGAAAAATACATTTCAGCTCAGCATCTGATTGGCTGTCACATGACTTTAAGTCCCAGCTGATGATGATCGTGATGATCAATAGTTTAATGTAATGTAATCAATAATTACTCCCCAGAGCATGGATTTTTATTATTTCATTTTCCAAATCGTTTATATTTTTGTATTCATCAGCTGCACTAGAGGAAGTGCATCAGAGGCCTTGCAAGCTCTTCAAAATAAAAGCCCTTCATATGTTGGAGGTCCTGACTAACTCACAAGTGTGTGAAACGTGTTTCTTCACAGGAAAATTGCTCATTTGGTGAAAACCAGATAATTGTAAGGTGACTTATATTCTATTAATTGCTAAACCAGTCTCTGTGTTAGGAGCCAGAGGTCAAAGGTCACGGGGGAGCATTGAGTTTAGCATCAGAGCTGCATTCAGTGGACCCAAGGACATGTTGTGTCATTGGACGGTCTCATCCGTCAGATATTTGACACCCCACCCCCGAAGCTGCTGTGATCACGTTGTGATTTCCAGACTGAACTCAGACAAACCAGGTGAAGGTTGAGCTGCTCGGTAAACAACAACAGTGCATTCTGGGAGTTCACCTCCCACAATGCCTCACAGGACACCTGGACAATAAGAATTACTTCACGTTAGTGTAACACACCAGCATGAGATGTTTAAGATGGAGCGTAAAACTGATCACACACACACACACACACACACACACACACACACACACACAATCACTGCTGGTTTTACAGTGTGTGTGTGTGTGTGTGACTTGACTAGATGACTGGACTGCGTCACGGCCGTCTTTTTGCCAATAGTGACGCATCGCAGCGACTCTGCTGAGTCATGCTGTCAGTGCAGACAGCTGAGTCATGCCGACATCGTCCAGGACGGTCAGCGATGAGCTTCTCTGAAACCTCGCCGCTGGTCAGCTGCATCTTAAAGATGATTGGCAGAACCTAAAGTCCCCAAACGTCACTGATGATCCTTTAAAATGCAGTGCAGTTACAGAGTACGGTGGCCCGGAGAGGTCAACGCACTGCAGCTCCATTAAACACAACCAGACAGACAAACGCTGCAGGGAGCTCAGACGATGACAGGAAAGGTTTCCAGGGGACACTAAAAAGTGATGGACAAGCTTCTTTTCCCACCATAAAACAGTCTGAAACCCAGCCGTGTCCGTCACTTTTTGGCTCCGAGGTCCCACATAGAAACGAAAAGGACTCGGAAAGGGAGGACAGACAGGAGGTTCTGGAGTCTTTCACGTTTTAGAAATGTCTATTTGGTTTGGCCTCCCTGAAGAGGTTCTGGGAGGATTAAAACAACCTTCAGGAGGAGACAGAGGTCTCTAAGGAGTTTCTGGAGGTCTAACTAGGTTTCAGATGTACTTTTGGAGGTCCTGAGTGGCGAACGGTGACTGTGAGGTTGTTGAGAGGTTGGCGGAGTGCTGAGGATTCTGGTGGTTTTAGGGAGCGTTAAGCGTCATTTTTGAGGGTCTAGAGGTGACAGAGGAGGTTCCTGAAGTACTTGAAACAACATGTACAAATGCAGTTCCGGACCTCTCAGCCACCTCACGCATCGGTTCATGTTCATGCTGCGTTCAGGTCCCGTGGGACAGACAGAGGAGATGGGAAACGTTCTTTGAACATGGACTTGGGCTGATGTGAGTCATTGCCTGCACAGTCAGATGAGGCTGGGGGTCTGGGGTTCTCAGCTGATCCTTATGTTTCTGGAGATCCTTGAGAAAATGTCGGTTACCTTCAGTCTGCTCCAGGTGAAGCGGTTTGTGTCACCTGATCTGAAGTCTATCAGCTGTGAGCGTCCACGCTGGAAGGCAGCCAGCTGCCAGACTGGCCCTGAACTCTCCAACCACTCCGTGTCTCTGCCTGTCTTCGCGGCACTGGTTTGACGAGCTGCAGAAAGAAGGTCAGATCCTGCCTGCTCTGGTTAAAAACTCACAAAGGGGGTTTCCAGCAGTTTGACTGATGCATACTTTGTCACAGCAAACCTGCCTCCCAGAAAGAAAGCTGCAAATTACTGACCCTGAACATATCAGTAAATGTTCACGGACATCTTCACTGGGAAGCTTTGGTGGTTTGTCGGTGTGTAAACTGCTGTTTTACAGTTTAACAGAGCTGCTGTGAAAGTGTTAAATGTGTGAAATGAATTGAAACAGAGGTTAATCAATTACCCGTGTTGTTCCTCAGAGGCAGCCTCCTCCTGCTGTTTAATCGCATCGTTTGGGGTATAAATAAGAGCCCACAGTCACTGACTTCCTGGCAGCGCTGGCTGGACGTCGGTGACACCCAGACCAGATTTAATGGTGACTCCACAGAGTTCAGGGAGATTTCCAGAGTAATAACTGGTGCCATGATCTGCATAACGGTGCTTTGATCCAGGAAGCAGGATGCAGACATGAGATGAGGTCTGTTTTTACATGGCCAGGTGTGTCACACAGTGTGGAAAAAAGGGGAAATTGTCCGAAATTGATTATATCAGTATTGTGGTGCGTCAACATTTCTATTCAAACTTCAGATCATGAATGTGTTTCTGCTCTGTAGACGCAGAAATACAGCAAAATGTGAATATTCCTGATCCTAAAGTTCAAAGTCTGAACTGGTGTTTGTTTGCGACAGTAAATGTTGACGTCCATACAAAAGACACCGTTTAGTTCTGTCATCAGAGAATCACCACGTGTTTTCCAGCTCATGCAGGCATCATGCAGGGGGACGACGGAGGACATCAGCACAAGAAGATGTGAACTTTGTGTTATACCGAAGGGACAAGGACACTAAAGCTCCTCAGAGGATGACGACTGAACGTTAGATCTGCGATGAAAAAAGTAATTGGAGCCTTAAATTAGTGCAACACCATGTTTTCACTCCTGAGAGTAAAGACAATCAGGCCAAGGTCGTGCATTGTCTGTTTCACAGTCCAAAAGGTTAAACTGTGTTCCAGCATCGTGAATTAAAAGCCTAATTCACACACTGACACCCGTTCACACCCTGACACCGTTTCACACTCTGACACCCGTTCACACACTGATATCCGTTCACACCCTGACACCGTTTCACACCCTGACACACGTTCACACTGACACCCATTCACAGCCTGACACCGATTCACACACTGATATCCATTCACACCCTGACATCCGTTCACACTATGGCAACCATTCACACCCTGACACGCTTTCACATGCTGACAACCATTCAACTTAAAATTCAACCACAAAACAACACAGTAACTCAGAAACCAGAAAGGTCAGTGTCGTCACTCAGAGAGCTGAAGTCATTAATAAAGCAACATCCTCCGATCATTTTTGTCCATGCATATATATATATATATATATATATATATATATATATATATATATATATATATATATATATATATATATATATATATATATATATATATATATATATATATGCATATATATATATATATATATATGCAGCTGCGTTCATCTCTCCGTCATTCTGCCTGCTTGCCTGATGAACTAATGAATGCTAGGTCATTGATGGAGATCAAATACACAGATATGTACATTGATTCATTTCACTGTTCATTCAGACGCGTCTCTCCAGGTTTCAAACCAGCGTCATGGATCTGTGTTTGACCGCTGTGTTCAGACTGAAACACTCAATGACTGTTCAATGATTGTGATGAAATGTGATCAAACATTCACGTTCCCTCAGGATGAACTCTAATAACTCTGGTGATCCTCTGATTTTTCCTCTAGTGCCACCATCAGGTTGAATGTGTCCAACACTTTGGTTTATGAGCAAACACCTGCAGAACTAAAGTCGTCCCATCAGCCTCAGCTGTCAGCATGCTAACACCAGATTAGCATTTAGCTGCTAACATGACCTCACACAGCAAAGCCAAGTTTCACATCACATCATTCGTAAATTTGACGTCTGGACCGTTTCTTTCTCATTTTTGTCCAATGTTGAAAATGTACTTCACCTCCAGGCCACTGAGAGAGACAGACAGATGGACAGACAGAGAGAGTCCATGTCCTCTGAGGACGTTGCTCCTGAAGTGAGTTGCTGGCTGAAGTGATTCCACCACAGAGGTTTAGATATGATGGGGTCGCTCAAACCAACACAGAGTCTGAGGTGACGTCTTTAACTTCCCAGTATCTCCAGAACCTAAATATATTCAGTTTAGTCTCATTTATGACAAAAAAGCAGCAAATCCTGACATCTGAGGAGCTGCAGCCAGTGAGTGATTGACATTATTCTTACATTATTAAAGCAGTTCCAGCTCGCTCCACCATCGCGCCAAAAGGAAATACTGAATAAAAGGTCTTCGCCCCATGTCTTTGTCATGCACAGCAAAGCTGCAGTGACTTCTCTTCACTTCCCCACATGCGCCATCGCCTCCGACAGGTGTTCTCACTCACTGTGCGTCTCTTTGAGGACTGTGGGCGCCTGCAGACTGAGCTCCACTTCTGAGTTCACACTTTTATTCATGAAGTTTGGTCCGCCACAGTAACTGAAAAGCCTGCCTCTGTGTGACGATTTTAGTCATCAGGTCGAGCTGATGGGGCCTTTAAACAACGACGAGCAGCTCGAGGCCTCCAGATGGTGGTTTCTCCACCCACGTGGTGTTTTTTTGAGCCGCCTCTACGAACGCAGGTAAAATTAAATGTTGTCATAACATCCTCACTGACAACGGCAAATTTTCTCAGCGAGGCACCACCCGGTACTTTCCCATCCATCCTGCTGAGCCCCCATGGGATACCATGAAGGTCCCCCCCCACCCTGCCCCCCTGAGTGCATCTGCAGCAGGGCTTCCTGAGCGTGATTGGAAAGTGAAACTCTGCTGTCGGACCACCAGCAGAAAAAGCTGCGACCACAGGACAGCGCTCAGTTTCCAGAGACTGTCGCTCAATGACACCATCGATTTTCTGTTACTGTGGTTTGAGTGACGCTGAGCGAACGAAGCTGCTGCACAGGCTGGAAGAAAGAAGAATCTGCCAATAATACAGAGACAATATTTGAAATCCTGTTGTTTCATGAGGCAAAATTTCATTTAAAAGAAAAAAAAACACAAAATAATTTGAAAATGTAAAGTTTGGAAACGTGAGCCACGAAAATGTCGCCTCAGAGGTCGTCAGCTTTCCTGAGGAGGCAGCGACGGAAGAAGCACTCAGATCGTTTACTTCAGTTAACGTAGTCATACCACAGAGTAGAAACACTCTGTAACAGGTAAAAGTGCAGCATTCAAAATATTACTTATCAAGTACGAATAGTATCAGCTTCAAAAAAGTAGCATAATTGGTATTTTATTATTTTACTATAATGATTTCTGCGTTCATGTGTTCACCACTTTAATGCTGCAGCTGGTAAAGGTGGAGATCATTTTAAGAACTTTATATTCTGATTGTGAATTTTACCTTTATTTGATTTTATCTCCAATAATACATCAGTGTTTATGTGCTGGTTTTATTTTGCATATTAATGTAAATTTGCAAAGAAACTAAAGTTATCAAATAAATATACATTAAAAATACAAAATGAACTGTGGTGGAGTACAAGTATGAAGTAAACTGAACACTCAAGTACCGCAAAAATGTACTTGAGTGGAGTACTTGAGCGTGAATGTACTCTGTTGGCACCCTGCTGAGGGCATCAGAGAACATCTCAGGTCGACAGATGAGAGAAAATATCACAGATGGAGGTTTCTGAGGGGAATTTTCCCTCTGAGGAAAAAATCTGTGAGCAAAGAAAGAAACGTGCTGTGAAATTTGGAAAGAATGAATGTGTCATAAATCAGCATGCATGAGCGAGCTGTGAGTCACCGGTGTCTCCCCACAGCACCTCCTCTCAAACCCACAGCCCGTCCACAGACAGCACAGCTGGATCAATGCTTCGATGCTCGCTGAGTATCGATGGCGTTAAGACGTCACCGACAGGCGACCATGGCTGTCTGCACTGTGACGTCTGCCCTGAGGCCTTTCATCACTTCAGCTGTGAGTGAATACAAGCGTCTTCATCCCTTCATCCACAAGCTGCGAGCGTCCACGTGCACACTGACTCAAACATCACATCCTCAAATCTGTTAACATGTCGCTTCGCTTATTCTGTAGCATCTCAACGAGCACCTGTTTAACGAACACCATTTCCCATAATCCCCCATAAACACCACAGCTCCAGTCCAGGAGAGGTCTGTGGTTAGTTCAAGTGTCTGTGCTAACAGCAGGACAGTGGACTGTCTGTGGTTAGTTCACTGTCTGTGCTAACAGCAGGACAGTGGAGTGTCTGTGGTTAGTTCACTGTCTGTACTAACAGCAGGACAGTGGAGTGTCTGTGGTTAGTTCAAGTGTCTGTGCTAACAGCAGGACAGTGGAGTGTCTGTGGTTAGTTCACTGTCTGTGCTAACAGCAGGACAGTGGAGTGTCTGTGGTTAGTTCAAGTGTCTGCACTAACAGCAGGGCTCTGCAGTCGAGTTAGCAGTAATAATTTTCTAACCTTCAGTGAGAGACGTCCGGTTAGCCTTTCAAAGTAAAGCTTACTGAGACGATAAACACGGTTAATGTTGTGAAACAGTCATACTTTGGTGAAGTTTAGGCTGAGGTTAGGTTTAGGAAAAGATCATGGTTTGGCTTAAAATAGGTTACAACAAAAATCCATATTCACTTTTGGTTTCACACAGGACATGAACGCCAGTCTCCTGCTGAAGGTCCTGGTCTACCTGAAGACCTCTACCCTGTCCTGTGAAAGGTCAAAGAGCAAAGCACAGGGTCAAGAAAAGAAATGATGGAAGTCACACACATCAAGATTTCTCTTCAGCTGCAGCAACTGAAGTATGGGTGGAGTGGATCATCATCATCATCATCATCATCGTCACTGAAGACTCACGTTTCAAACACAACCAGTTTTCATCCTGCAAAGTGTTCAAAGCCACAATCAGCCAGTTCATTCAGATTCAGCGTTCACATGAGGCATCATGGCCTTCAGTGGAACCAAAGGTTCAGGTGAACACGGCTGCTTCGTTATTCATAGTTATTGGTTTTATTGTCTTTCTTCGAGCACGTTGTTTCGCCTCGTTGTTTAAAAGCATGAACCTCGCTTGCCTTCGTCTCTGCTCTCACTGCTCTCCATCACCAAAGACGGTTTTTCCACTCATGACAGCTGAGACGTGAAGAGAAACAAAGTGAAAGCCGCGTCAAACATTTTCTGTAAAAGTACATCAAACAGCGGCTAAAAATACTGCAGTGTTTCCTGAGCTTCAAACGCTCCACCTGAGTTTTTCTAAGAAGTGCAGGCAGCCTTTAAAAGAAGCTTCATGTGCTGTGGTTTGTGACATCCACTGCGTTTCTTCAGACTCTTCACGGCTCAGGTGAGACAGCTGAGCTGCTTCCTGCTGCCGTTTGTCACATTGTTCTTCACATTCGTGGACTTTTTGAATTGAGGCCACGTTTTATACAAACAATTTGTCCTTCCATCAGTGTCCATACAAGAACGGTGTACTTCAAGTACTGACAGTAAAGTGTTCAGTGCAGTAAAGTGTCCCCTGAGGCTTTTGTCCTCGTCTACCTGATCTCATTAGATTATTGTGACTCCTCATTCATGTCATGGAAACAGTGAGAAATGTGGTCACAATGAGCCCAAAATGTCGCCTTCACCATGTTTGTTTAGTCCAAAACTCCACATGATTACAAACACATTCAGATCACTGAGAGGAAAAGCAGCCAATCAAACGTCTGAGAAGATCAAACATCAGATGACTCCACAGCAAACATGACTTAAAGTTCATTCATTCATCCATCTTCTATACCAGCCATCCCTTTCGGGGTTGCGGGGGGCTGGAGCCTATCCCAGCTGTCAACGGGCGAGAGGCGGGGTACACCCTGAACCGATCGCCAGTCGATCGCAGGGCAACATGAGAGTCAATAACTGTAATAAACAAGAACAATAACACCAGACGGATCCTTTTTAGATTCTTCCTTTAAGCACGGTGTGCTTCAAGAGCCTGGACCCTGGACCCTGGACCCTGGACCCTAAAACCTGAACCCTGGACCCTGAACCCTAAACCCTAAACCCTGAACCCTAAACCCTGAACCCTGAACCCTGAACCCTGAACCCTGAACCCTGGACCCTGAACCCTGAACCCTGAACCCTGAACCCTGGACCCTGAACCCTGAACCCTGAACCCTGAACCCTGAACCCTGAACCCTGGCCCCTGGACCCTGGACCCTAAACCTTAAACCCTGAACCCTGGACCCTGGACCCTGGACCCTGAACCCTGGACCCTGGACCCTGAACCCTGAACCCTGGACCCTGGACCCTAAACCCTGAACCCTGGACCCTGAACCCTGAACCCTGGACCCTGGACCCCGGAGCAGCTCCGTGCACGGCCGCTCTGAAGAGATCATATTTCTGCACGTGCAGAAAGAAACACTCGATCCAGGCGCTGCCGTTTCCTCCTGAATGTTTTGGATGAGCAGAACCGTGGAGTGTCATAGCAGCAGTAAATGTTCTGCATCCTGTGGCGTCTGTGACAGGAACGAGGCTGCAGGAGGTTGAGATGAAGAGGAAACAGTCGTATTAGTGTTTGTGTAATCTGATCTGACAGCTGCTGTCTGGTTAACCAACTAGACTGAAAGTAAAACTCCACACCTGACAGCTCGAGCTGCTGAGCTGATAAAGCTGCAAACTGCCCGCTGATAAGGCACCGTATGTGTCCTGTGTTTACCCACGATGCCAAGCGGCGTTATCAGTCAAACAGAGGAGCGGTCTCCTGCTTCCTGCTGGCATCGACCCCTCTGACCAGGAGGAAGGAAGCTCCTTATATGGGCGGCAGCTGCGTGTGTGTAATTTCAGACTATGTGAGGATTAAAACTGAAAAAGTTTAAATGTAGAGCACAAAACCAGACGGTAGCTCAGGGGAACAAGTTCAGCTCGTTATTCAGGTGGAAATATGGCCAAAAGTGTGTGGACACCCATGTTTATCAGCTCCATACAGAAATGTTTTCTCCAGTTTGGTGGAAGGACTTAACTTGACTTGATGTTCTTCCTCATCAGCTTCAGTGATTTCTGTAAATATCTGTTTATTCTGAATCTGATGCAGCAACACGTTTCAAACAAGTTGAGACAGGAGCAACAAAAGGCTCCCAAAACACTTGTTTGGAACATTCCACAGGTACGCAGGTCCACCGGTAACAGGTGAGAGGATCGTGATTGGGTGTGGCCTTTCTGCTTGACTGTACTTTAACTTTGGTACTTTTACTAACTTGTAGCAGAGTATTTTTACACCTGCTGCGTTTACTGAAGTGAAAGATGTGAGTATTTCTTCCACCGCTGCTCATAAAACTGCTTTAAAATGAAGGGTGAGGAGGAAGAGGATGTAGATGATGAGGAGGATGAGCTTTTGCCAGGTGAGCTGGATGAATGAAGTCTGACAGTTGCCGGTGTGGAAGCAGATGACAGGAAGTGCTGGTGGGAGCTGATCCACCTGTGTGAGCGTCTGTGTGCCACGATAAGAACCACTCAGCTTTATTTTTAGCTGGCAGGTGAAGGAAACGTGTCGGGTGTGATGATGATAATATTTGACCTGATTGGAGTCAGCAAAGTAAAACATGGTGCAGGCTTGAGTCACCCTACGCTACCAACTGTGTTTGTCCCTGCGGGCCACCGTACGCTCACTCTGCACTCAGACACAGTGTTTCTGCTGAATCCTGTCACAGTTCATCATGAAATACTCAAGTCATATGCACACATGTTGTTTGTTCAAGTTTCTGTGAATCTGAATTTTGCAGATTGACTCTGAGTGGCCAGTTTGGACCAAATGTTCGACTTTTCGGGGCAGAGGGGGCAGAGGAATATACCTGCCTCTCACCTGTGTCAGAAACCCGACGTTCTGGGCTAAATTTACCTGACCAAAGCGTAACGTGACTGCAGCTTAAAGGTGAGAGAAACACAGTGTCTGCCAGCGTCAAGCTACGATGAGAGCGCGTCAGACTTCCACACGGTCAGAGAAATAAAGCTCATAGTACACAATAAAATCCGCTCTCCTGATTGGCTGTTGGCAGCTCTGTCAGCTGGATGGTGGGAGCGGATTAGCTTTGCTAACATTCAGCAGCGAACAGTTTCCTCCATCACTGCAAAGAAAAGACAAAGGTCGACTTCAAACTGTGACGTTTAGGAGAAACAGTCAGGTATGAAGGACCGCATCAAACAGCGTGCGTGTGTGTGCGTGTGTGTGTGCGTGCGTGTGTGTGTGTGAGCAGAGTGTCCTCTGGTCTCGTGGGGGGGTCGCTCTCTGGTCTCTGCTGTGAGACTGGTTCCTGGTCTCATCATGTCCCACAATGTCTGCAGATTCTTTGGAGGTGATTAATTCCCAGGAAAGAAACATCTGACAGGAAGCAACACATTCCACGCGCGTGCGTGTGTGTGTGTGTGTGTGTGTGTGTGTGTGTGTGTGTGTGTGTGTGTGTGTGTGTGTGTGTGTGTGTGTGTGTGTGTCCTCTCTCCTTTCTCTCCCTCAAACAGCTGCTGGAGGGTTCAGACGTGGTTTCAGGTTTCAGCTTAGATTCAGGATCCAGGGTGAGACCAGAACCGGCCTCAGAGCGATGCTGCGGTCACTGTGAACTGCTGCTGCAGTGGAATAAAAAGATCAGCTTTTTAATTCCACACATTCTTCCTCTTTGTCAAAATCTGGCACTTTTATTGCCCACAATGCAACATCTGTCGGAGATCGTGATGCGCAGATGTTCGTAAGGTGTCCTGCAGCCTGCAGCAGAGGTGAGCGGCAGCACTGAGGTCTTACCTGCCGTCTTCAAACAGCATTGAAGGCTCTCACACGTTCAGCGTACTCCCCAACACCTGCGAGCACACGCTGAGGTGGCAGACCGATGCACCTTGCAACAAGATTAAATAATCTGCTATTAAAGGAGCAGGGTGCAGGATTTAGTGGCATCTAGTGGTGAGGCTGTAGACTGACCCTCCACTTCCAAGCATGTAGGAGAGGCTACGGTGGATTTCAGGTCTGTCCCCTCTGGGCTGCTGTAGAAACATGGCGGACTGTGTGGAAGAAGACCTGCTGCCTCTGTAGATATGAAGAGAGAAATTCAGACCCTCCTAAATCCTACTCCTGCTCCTTCAAACACAGCTAACTGTAATTTCAGAGAAGATCAGAGTAGAGTTAAATTCTGGTGTCTTACATGAAACGTTGAGTCGGGTCGAGACAGTTTATTTCTGGTTGGTGATAACTTGAGTTAAAAATAGATTCATATAATAAAAGATGACGAGTAAATACGCTAAATCAGCAGAATACGTGCCAGACGGAATAAAAACAATCGTGTAGTCAGAGAGCACTTTGTGTCGGTTGAAAAGCAGAAATGAAACCATGAGTCTCATGAAGGATTTAAAAATAGTGTCAGGAGGGAAGAGATGATGACCGACACGACAGTCAAACAATCTGCCTCTGAGTGATCGATCAGACGATCGATGTGTGAGGAGGGGATGAACTGAGGAGGTCAGAAAGAAACGAGGCTGAAGTGGGCCGGCACGAGGACAAGCATCTGGACTGTAGACTGTGGACAACAGAGAGGAGACAGAAAGCAACAAGCCTCAGTCAGTTTAAAGGGAATACATGTGTGCTCTCAGCCTCCTGATGTCCACCACATGTGGACTTCTCTTTCCTCTGCATCTGAGTATGTTTAACCATGCACTGATTATACTGAAGGACTTTGTATTTAGAAGAAAACCTTTTTTCTTGTTTGTTTCGATCACTTCTCCTCTGAAGTCTGTGATGTAGAAGCAGGAATGCAGCATTTTTCCATCTTTAATTTTCACTGAGATAAAAGCTGCAGCCACAAAGTATCTGAAGTCGTCCTGTGTTCGTAAAACTTTCCGGTGAAACACTTCTTAACTGTACTGAAACGTGTTTGCTGAGAAACACTGATCGACTTCAGAAACGCTCCCAGTCAACATGTGAACTTCTGCTGAGATACCAGTTCTGCAGCATCGACAGCACGACGCACGTCAACAGACAGGAGTCAAAGGGGATGTGTCTAAAATAGAAAATAAAACGGCCTGAAATGGATCCCTGTGGTACTCCACAGGAAAATGGGTAGAAGAGGAAGTTTGTAACAGGAACTGTTCTGTGTTGTGGCTAAGACACAAACCACTGTAACCAGACTCATAATGACTCACAATGAATGTCTGTGTCAGAGGCAGATGAGAGGCCCAACAGGACAATTATATAATGATTATCAGTATCCGGAGTCCAGCTCCTGCAGCGCAGCAGTGGCTGAGGCTCACGGGATGTTTTCTTTTTCTCAGTGTTGCTGAATCTTTGTTAAAATGATCAGATGATCACGTGACTGTCCAGCGCTGCAGCAGATACTGGTTCATCATTGAATGGAGACAGAAAACAGCAGTGTCTCATTTTAGCTCTTCAAAAAGGCTGATTTAAAAAAAACAACAAAAACAAAACAAAACAGGAGAATCACATTTTTCTTACAAATGTAAAAACTTTATTTGGCCAACACGAACATCATTTAAAACAATTAATGCCATACAATCCCTGACACTGCAGCATCGACACACAAGGCAAACAAAAGCTCGTAAAGATTTCCAGTCAGCAGTTCCACTGAAGTCCACATCAGTCACATCAGTACCGCATCTTCCTCACAGTGGTTCTCCTCCACTTAGCTAATCCCAAACCGCTCTCAGTAGCCAGTTTATCACAGCAAAAACAGAAATCACATCATTCCTGCTGTTTCCAAATCACACTGAGATTTCAGAGTAAAATTCCTCTCGTGAGGTGCTGAAATGTTTGGGATCTTCTCATCTACACTGTCAGAGACAATCAGAGATGCTTCCCAGAGAAAATGTCTGGAAGCAGCTGTGAGCTGCTCTTTAATGTCGGGGGAAAGTTAACCAGATGTTTGCAGTCAGTCCTCGTCCCTAAAGCCTCTCCTCTCGTAAAACTGAAACACTGAGTTAGAGAAGGCTTCACATAAAGCAGAAAACTCACCTGAGACAAGTCACAAAACACAGTTTTACTGGATGTTAGAGACACCAACAGCTCATCTTCTGAGGAGGAATGAGCTGCTTCAGTTCCCCAAAACAAACTGGCTACTGAGCGTTTCGACCTTTTTCCACCCAAGAATCCTGAAACCACAGGAAATGTACATCGAAGCAACCAGGAAGTCCTTTGGCTGTGTGGGCTTTTAGGGAAGTGAGCAAGTGCAGGTCACATGATGCTCGAAGATCCAGAGAGACTTTTATTTAGAGAAATTATTTTAAAACTAAGATGGAAAATTTCCAAAGCGTCACACATTCAAAATGATTGTACAGCAATCATGTTCGCTCAGAGACGACGAACGACTCGTCTAACGGTTAGATTTGTCTTTTCTTTGCTGCGAGCGCATCTGTGTTTGCTTCCCCTGCAAACCAGGAAAATTACAAGCTGACATTTAGGATTCAGGCATCGTTAGACGAGCGACTGCTTTTCTGCATTTAAGAAGCTGTTAAAGAAAAACTACAGCACATCCAAACATATTTGAATAACTCTGCAGCCATCAGTTTTATCTGACATTACGCTTAACTAATCGTCTTGGTTTAAAACCTTAGGATTTTCTATTGAACATCAAATATAAAAAACAGCGACTGTTGAAGTTGGAAAAAGCACTCTTAGCTATTATTTACTAGGACTTTATCATAAAAACAATCCCAGTGCTTGTCATTCAGTTTGATTCAAATGTTGCTTAACTCTGATTAGAGCACATATTTTTTCCACCTGAGCACCACTTCAACAGAAATCTCTCATGTGAAACAACCAAAACTGTTCATTTTTCAGACCCACTGCTCATGCTGCTGTAGGAGGCTGAGCAGGAATATTATTTCCCACACCGGTTGTTCTATCATCACCCAGAAAACTGATGGCCGGAGTTACTAAAATAAAACCCAAATTGTAATTAAGCGTACTTGTCCTTTAAGATTCTGTGTGCTTGACCAATCGGTGATGTTCAGTGATGTTCAGTCCTGAAAAGTTTGTTCTCGGCCACAGAGACTTTGTTCTGAGGTAGGAACTGCAGCCGAGGAATTTAACCAGAAGAAGGTTCTTACAGTGTAGAAGTTCCTGGGTTCTAGAAAAGGTTCTCATGGTGGAAAAGGGTTTCTCTTCTTTTCTCTTGTACAACAACAAAAAAAACAACTTTTCTCAAATAAGAGTAAAAAACAACAACGACTGAGGTTAAACAAAGAAAAATCAGCTACAGGTTTGTTCAGTAGTTCATTTGAAATTTGGACCAAAACACTTTTGTCTCCCTGTATCGTTCCAGTTTCACTTCTGCTGAAGAAGCATTGAGTTAATTTGGCTGCAGCATGTTTTTGATCTGCTTGGAGGTAGCCTCGTCGTTCAGATGTTTGGTCGTATACCTGCAGGGATGCAGGAGGCACATTAACCATTCAGTATAATAATTAGAACATCAGGTCAGAAAAGCATCAGGTTACTGATAGAGTTTAGTAAAAGTCAGTCAAAATGGAGGGGAAAAAAATCACAATTCATCTATTATTCCCTCGGACACTTCATACATGACAATAATGTTTAGGATTTCTTAAACTCAGTATTTGTGGAGTATGTGGAGTCTGTCAGACCTGAGAGCGTTGAGTAATCCCTCCACACTGCTGGGCGGCTGCTCCTTCAGCACTCTGATGCAGCCTTTCATCTGAAAACGAACAAACAGCAGAGTTAACTGATCCTGAAGCAGATGGCTAGAAACAGGAAACAAGGAACAAGACGCTGGAGGTCTTAACAGGCCCAGACCCCTTAAGGCTAAAGGGGTCTGAGCTTTCACTGGAAGAGGATCTGAATCCAGGAACAACCTGCCCAACAAACTCAGACTGTAAGACCAGGGCCTCCTTTTAACACATTTCAGAAAACAGGTTTTCTTGTCTCGCTAACGTACGTCTATATTTGAGGTCTTAACGAAGGCTCCAGCTGGGTGAACGTGGTCGTACAGGATGATGACACCGACCATCACACGGAGGCAGAATAACAGCGTCTCTTCACTGGTAAAACGACTGCGATACTCCCTGCACACACACACGCACACACACACACACACACACACACACACACACACACACACACACACACAGTGTTGGTTCGTGGCTGAGACAGGTGGCTGTGATGGTGCTTTCAGGAACACGTCAGGACTCACGGTGTTTCCAGCATCACTTTACACACACTGGCCATCGTGCTCAGACAGTCCGTCGTGTTTTCAATCGGGACGTCTGGATTCTGCAGCATGACAACAGAACAATAAAGTTTGATTCAATAAACACGACAGGTTCATAAATGTCACCTGAACTCCATCAAAGCTTCAGACTCAAACAATCATGGCATGAACGTCAAACCATACGGACAGGAGATGTTTTAGGTGGTGGGAAATATTAAAATCTTCAATTCAGTGAAAGTAGTAATACTTGTACAGTGTAAAAATACTCCTTTCAACTTAAGCAACGGAGTACAGAAAGTACTCTATATGCAAAAAAACTACCTATCAGAATATTTAATCTATATTACAGTTGTATTAATGTCTGAGTAGCATTTTAATATTGTTCCAGATACTGCTGAAGGTAATTCTACTTCATCTATTGTTGGGTCGCTCAGTCTGTGACAGACAGTACATGCTAAGCTTACATGCTGTTTGGAACAGATTAGCTAAATCCAGTGGAGTCAAGTACATTTTCTGTACAGTACTTGATTAAAAGTACTTTGGGGTTACGGTCAACCACTGCTTTTGCTTATTTTTTTTCTTTAAAAATATACAATAAATCAAAAAAGGGGAAATCATAATATAAAATAGAAAACAAATATAGAGACAATGACAGGAAGAATAATAACTAAATATCATTAATGGGAATTCTTGGAGTAAACTCTGTAAATATTATTCACCTGAACGTACTTTCCGACATACAGGAGTCCATAAAGACTTATTTCTTGCTGCAGACTCGTCATTTAAAGACAAAACAGGAAAACTTTACTTTTACTGATTCTACTTTTCAGGGTTCCTGAAACACTGGGAGTGTTTTACCTCCCCTGCAGTGTTTGTACCCACAGGAACATGCAGTGAGGGCGACCTCTGCTGGTCTTTATGACAACAACAACAAGAATTGTGCCTCGTGGTTGTTTGCAGTTTCCATCATGTCTGTCCAGACTCACATCATACATGTAGTGAAGCCTCTGAAGGAGTTTAATTGAAGGTTTTCAGAGTATTTGTTGGTGAAATGAAGTTCTGTCTGTATCAACATGTCTGGTCCCAGTGAATAATGTCCAGCTTCTGCTGGACAACGACGCTCAAACATGGACGCTGCTGCAGAGACACTGCAGGCTGTAAAAGGTGGACGCTTCACAGACAAGTTCAGCCGACGGGACAGAAGATCTGAACCATCAGACAGTCTGAAGGTCAGAGTCACTGATCCACAATCAGGACAGTGTTTCTGAACAACATTATGATGTCACGGTGAAGCTGACCTTTGACCTTCTGGATAGAAAAGGTCATCACTTCATCACATTACCCAGATTTTGTCATAATTAGTTATGATACTGTTTGACTAGAATGGGACAGAGGGACAGGCAGCCTGAGGACGTCATGCCTCCAGCCACAGCTATCACCAGCATGAAAACAGTCCACAGCGCTGTCAGTGACCCCTACAGGCTGAAATGGTCATTGCACTTGCGATATAAAACCTTAAATGAAGTTTTCTTTTTCTGTAAATCAATGTTAACTTTGAACTAACCGATCCAGAACTGTTGAGTGTTTGTCTTCCTGTCTCTTACTTTTTGTCTCCTGCAGCGACCAAGAAGGTCCAGTCAAAATTCAACATGAACGTTGTACAAAAGGAATGAATAAATAAGAAAATTAAATTCAGAAAATCAACATGTACAGTGTGTCGATAAAACAACCATAAAATCCACAATAAAAGCTGGAATATAAATCTACGGACGGACTCACATCTGAGACGAACTTTGACGTAGCGTCACTTAGCGTCTTCAGCATCGGCGTGGCGCTGGCGTAAAACAGAGACATCCGATTGGCCAGCTCATTGTTGACCTCATTTCCTGCATCGGCCTGAAAAAAAGCAACAAGTCGTGATGGAAAACTGGTCAGCGATCAGTTTTATATTGACGAAACCAAAAGTCACCACGTGTGATTCAGTCAAAAAGTCCAGATTAAAAAAGGATTTTGATTTGGAGTCAGTGGGCAGACAGCAGGCTCGCCGCTCTCTGACGCTCGTCTCACCGACAGGTTGTTGATCCGCATGCGGCTGATGGTTCGGCGGTAGTAGCTGAAGTCGTTCTGGATGGCCGGGTTGGTCATCTGCAGCAGAGACGAAGAGGACAGCGTGGAACAAGTGTTCACGTCCTTTACTTCAGGAGAAGCAGCAATACTGCAGTCTAAAGAGGCTCCTTTCCAAGTAAAAGTACTGCATTCAAAAATTCACTTCACTGAAGTATAATCAGCAAAAGTACTAAAAGTATTAAAAGTAAAACTACAGAGTGACCAGTAAAGTGTCCCCTGTGTCTGTTGTCCTCTTGTCTCTGGTCTCATTAGATTACTGTCTCCTCATTCATGTCAAAGCAGGATTTTCCTGCTGGAGTCGGTTTTCTCATATTGTTTCATTCATAACGAAGTATCGGACTCGTTCAGCTCATCCAGTAAGTTTCCCTGGTATTTCATTCAAGAAGAGCCACAAGAAACACATCAGAGACGAGAAAAGTACTGCAAATGTCAGGAATCTGAAATATAACACTTAGAAAATATTACAACATAATAATGATTTAAATGAAGAGCTGCAGCAAATACAGCTGACAGATAAACGTACTGCAGTGAAGTAAGAAGTACAATAAAATGAAAAGGACGTGTCAGAGGAAGAGTGGGAGGTGTGGATGAGGCAGAGGTAAAGAAGAGGAGGAGTGAAGGAGGTAAAGAGGAAGAGGAGTGAGGATATAAAGAAGAAGAGGAGTGAAGGAGGTAAAGAAGAAGAGGAGTGGAGGAGGTAAAGAAGAAGAGGAGTGGAGGAGGGAAAGAAGAAGAGGAGTGAGGATATAAAGAAGAAGAGGAGTGAAGGAGGTAAAGCAGAAGGGGAGTGAAGGAGGTAAAGAAGAGGAGGAGTGAAGGAGGTAAAGAAGAAGAGGAGTGAAGGAGGTAAAGAAGAGGAGGAGTGAAGGAGGTAAAGAAGAGGAGGAGTGAAGGAGATAAAAAAGAAGAGGAGTGGAGGAGATAAAGAAGAGGAGGAGTGGAGGGGGTAAAAAAGAAGAGGCGTGGAGGAGGTAAAGAAGAAGAGGAGTGGAGGAGGTAAAGAAGAAGAGGAGAGAAGGAGGTAAAGAAGAGGAGGAGTGAAGGAGGTAAAGAAGAAGAGGAGTGAAGGAGGTAAAGAAGAGGAGGAGTGGAGGAGATAAAGAAAAGGAGGAGTGAAGGAGGTAAAAAAGAAGAGGAGTGGAGGAGATAAAGAAGAGGAGGAGTGGAGGAGGTAAAGAAGAAGAGGAGTGGAGGAGATAAAGAAGAGGAGGAGTGGAGGAGATAAAGAAGAAGAGGAGGAGTGAAGGAGGCAAAGAAGAGGAGGAGTGGAGGAGGCAACGAAGAGGAGGAGTGGAGGAGATAAAGAAAAGGAGGAGTGAAGGAGGTAAAAAAGAAGAGGAGGAGTGAAGGAGGCAAAGAAGAGGAGGAGTGGAGGAGGCAACGAAGAGGAGGAGTGGAGGAGGTGAAGAGGAGGAGTGGAGGAGGTAAAGAAGAAGAGGAGTGAAGGAGGTAAAAAAGAAGAGGAGTGGAGGAGGTAAAGAAGAAGAGGAGTGAGGATATAAAGAAGAAGAGGAGTGGAGGAGGTAAAAAAGAGGAGGAGTGGAGGAGATAAAGAAGAAGAGGAGGAGTGAAGGAGGCAAAGAAGAGGAGGAGAGAAGGAGGTAAAGAAGAGGAGGAGTGAAGGAGGTAAAGAAGAAGAGGAGTGAAGGAGGTAAAGAAGAGGAGGAGTGAAGGAGGTAAAGAAGAGGAGGAGTGAAGGAGATAAAAAAGAAGAGGAGTGGAGGAGATAAAGAAGAGGAGGAGTGGAGGGGGTAAAGAAGAAGAGGAGTGGAGGAGATAAAGAAGAGGAGGAGTGGAGGAGGCAACGAAGAGGAGTTGTAGAGGAGGTGAAGAGGAGGAGTGGAGGAGGTAAAGAAGAGGAGTTGTAGAGGAGGTGAAGAGGAGGGGGTTGGAGCAGGAGCAGACCTTGAGCTCGTCGAAGCGCAGCGTGAAGTGCAGGATGTGGGCGAACTGACGAGCCAGAGCCTGTTTCTGCTCCAGGTGCTGAGTGGGAGTTGAAGCGGAGCTGGTGAGGACGTCCAGGAGACACCGCAAACTGGACTCTGGGAGGGGAGACAGGGGGAGACAGAGGGGAGACAGAGGCGGAGACGAGGAGGAGACAGAGGGACAGGTACGTTTTCTGCCATGAGTAAAAGTCAGACATCATATCCTGAACAGGAAACACTGCCAACATTCACCACGTCTCCTCCAGCAGCCTCAGGCTCTGCTGGCGCCCCCTACAGGCTGCACTGCTCATTACAGCCACAGCACAGAGGTGCCTGTGGACACCCATCAACCTCCTGCTGATTCTCTGAGGAGCCACACAGAGTCCAGAGGACAGAAGGAGACGTTCATCTGAGGCTTGTCTCCAGGTTCTTACCGAGCTTCTGCGAGAACTCATAAAAGGTTTTGAGCTTAGTGACCAGAGGAACCACAGCTGACCAGGCCTTCTCCTGGACGCCCTCCACACCAGGACTCTGTATGGCCTGAGCACGCACACACACACACACACACACACACACACACACACACACACACACACACATTCATCAGGAAACAGTTGTGTCTTTTCACAGTAAAAGCCTGAAAACAGATTCAGATCCTTATTTAAAGAAGTAGTAAAGTAGCAAAGCGTGTACTAATACCACACTGCAACTAAAGGTCCTGCATTGAAAATGTTTCTGAAGTAAAAGTATGTCAGTATAATCACATGTGCTTCAAAGTAAAAGTACTCGGTGCAGTAAAGATTGACTCCTGCATTCATGTCCAAGTAACAAGTAGAAATATTCCCCTGAGACGGAGTGAAGTAGAAAGTAGCATGAAAAGAAAAGAGTGAAGTACATGTACCTCAAATGTACATGAGTAAATGTACTCACCTGTCGTATTTCCTCCCCTGCTCCTCTGTACGCCTGCAGGTCGTCCAGGACGACCCGAGCCTCCGTCAGCACCTGGTTCACCTTCTCCCACACCTCCGTCTCCGACTGCGTGGGCTGAGCGTCTGCAGGGGGACAGCAGAGGTCAAAGGTCAAACATCCTCTGCTGTCTCCTCAGAGCAGTGTGTGTGTGTGTGTGTGTGTGTGTGTGTGTGTGTGTGTGTGTGTGTGTGTGTGTGTGTGTGTGTGTGTGTGTGTGTGTGGGGCTCACTCTCAAAGTCCAGGAAGAAGTTTCCTCCATTGTTGTCGATGTCTCTGGTTAACACCTTGATCAGGTTCCCCATGCTGCCAACACACAGACCCAACAGTTTCAGTTTGAGCTCATCACTGGAGCGCTGAGCGTCCACGCGGAGGCGTCCACGCGGAGACGTCCACGCGGAGGCGTCCACGCGGAGGCGTCCACATGGAGACCGTCCACACGGAGGCGTCCACACGGAGGTGTCCACACGGAGGCGTCCACATGGAGACCGTCCACACGGAGACCGTCCATGCAGAGGCTGTCCATGCAGAGACGTCCACGCGGAGGCGTCCACCGCTCGTTCAGAAACATTTCATCCGTCAACATTCACACACACGGAGAAACGTGGTTTTCACTGGACAGGAAGTAACATGCTGCTTTCACAGAAGAATCCAGAGACAGATCAGCTGAACCTCTGAGGACCTGACGTTTGACAGCAGTGAAGGAACGTGACAAAGTACTTTTACTACATACTGTATACCAGACGTGCCCATTTTCTGAATTCATGAATGTTCTGCGGTCCGGACAGGACTGTGGCGAGCTGGACGTGACCCGCGATGCGGCCAGGGGACGGCACGGGCCGGGCCCCGATCGACTCGCCACCTGGCCCAGATGTGGACCGAGGTCCAGACTTTGAGAAGCGCTGATCTAAAGACAGCAGAAAGTCTGTGAGGTTTTCTGTGGTCTGTCGGAAATATAACTGGTTTGAACGCAGCGTGAGACACCGATTCGCTGAGTTTGACGTTACAGAGGACAGTTTGTGAGGTGAGAAGACAGATCAGAGCTTCAGGCCTCAGACCATGAACGTCAAACACGAGGAGAGAGGAGCAGAGGTCAGCAGGCAGAACTTCACTGACTGAAGAAATGCTTCATCATCGGCTGTTCGCAGCTTCTCTAATCTGATATTCAGAGTTTCTGTTTTAAGGCCTTCAGGCTGACACTTGAAGGCTGTTAGCATGCTAACATTTAGCAGTACTCGCTGAGCGCAGCTGAGGCTGATGGGAACGCCATCAGCTCTGCTGGTGTTTGGTTTTACAGTTCTTCAGAGAGCCTCATCAACGATGTCAGAAAGAACGCTGATGTTTGAGCTGAAGGTTTCCTCCGTGTTACAGAAACGTGTCTGCGTCGCAGCAGACGCTCAGAAGGCTTCCAGGAACAAACATGGAGTCTGCACAGCAAACCGCGCCTGACGCTGGTTCAACAGGCTGAAACGACTTACTGTGAAGGAGAGAGAGTCGCCTGTCTGAGAGCTTTCTGCCGCCGTGCACAGCGACGGGCGTTGAGCTGCAAACTGAACTGAAGCAGCGTCTTCTCGTTAAAAACAGCCAAAAGAGGAAGTGATGAAGTCTCTGAAAGTTTGGCCTAAATTTAAACCAGAGGAAGTAAAGCAGACTCAGCTCAGATCAGGTGAGACGCTGTGCCAATAACAACGCCGCGCCGCGCCGAGCTGAGCACGACTGAACACACGAGCGGCGAGCGCGGCCTGAGCTCTGAGACCATCCACCTGCATCACCAGTACTTCAACCTGTGATACCTGTAGTACACTCAGCTGGTTATACTTCTGTCACTTCGGGGGGGCTTTGAACGCAGCAGCTGTTTACTGTCACATTGGAGTATTTCTACTTTGATTTGAAGGACGGGAGTCTCGTCTTCCACCACAGCTGATGTGTTTCCACGTCAATCAATTAGCCAATCGTAACAAAACGAACCAACAGCCATTCTGATTGGACGCTGAAGTCACTTTCCAACATGCCAAATACCGGACGCACCAACCAGCAACAGCACAAAGTTGATGTGACAGAACGTCAGGAAGCACGATGAAGAAGAAACATGATGGAGGCGTCACGGCGAGCCGGGCGGTCTGCATCACGCCCGTGACGGAGGAGGAGTACTCAGCATTTACTCAGATGAAAGCATTAATACCAGAGTGTTAAAATACTTCAGATTGTTTCATGGTATCGATACTTCTGAAGATACACAGAGATACTCTCAGTGCTGGAAGAAGTACTCTGATCCTGTACTCAAGTAAAAGTAGAAAAAGCACAGTTTTATTACTCCTTATTCACTATTGTGTTTCATCACAGACACATCGGAACACTTTAACGTGTGAGTTTGTCAATATGGAGCAATTTTAGATACTTTGTGTACTTGTGGGTAGATTCGTAGTGTAGTATAGGTAGTACTGCATCATATCTTATACACATATCGTATGTTTTTATGTACAGTGTCAAATAAACGTGGAGGGAGTAAAAGTACAACACTTCCCTGTGAGATGAGCAGTCACAGTACACAGATACATAAAGTGGAAATACTCAAAAAAGAAGTACATTTACTCAAGTACAGTACTTTCCCCCGCTGTTTGCTGGTACTGCTTTGAGGTACTGATACTTGTTGAATATTTCTGCTTTGATGGTCTCTGCTGAGTTTTCTCATCATTTCTGTCCTCAGGCTGCAAACTCTGACGGAGTACTTGAAGTACAGTTACCTCCGAGCTGCAGTTACCTGCTAAATGCAGGTTTGTCGGCTGCTCGTTACCTCACACTGTGTGTGTGTGTGTGTGTGTGTGTGTGTGTGTGTGTGTGTGTGTGTGTGTGTGTGTGTGTGTGTCGCCTCGGCTCAGACCTTCTCAAACATCTGATCTCAGAGCAGCCGTGCAGGCCGCCTCCTCGGGCCTCGTAATAAACACAATAAAGAGTCAAACTGAACTTTGAAATCAGATCAGCTCTTTCCTGGTGAGTCTACAGGACCTGACATGTCTGATCTGAGACCAGGATCCACCCAGAGAGGACGGAACCCCCCTCCGGATCCACCAGACTCCCCCCTCCCGGCCCCGAACGCGACCCGTCGCGCTCCTCACCTTCACTGATGGCTAATCGATAAGTGCGGATCGATAGCGTGTGTGCGGGTCCGGCGCGTCCGCGGTGGTCCAGGTGTCTCCCGGCGGTCCGCCTCCTCTACATGCTGAGTGAGTCTGAACCCGGAAAACAGCCGCTCGACGCTCCGTTAACTATAAAAGGAGTGATTTCCTCAGGAGGAACTGAGCCCCGAGCCAATCAGAGGGCCGCGAAGGCAGCAGCTGCGTTCAGGGCAGGCACCTCACACAGCTGACAACACACACATGTACACACACACATATTCCCATATACACACACATACATATACACAAATATATGTACATATGCACACACACATTTATATAAACATATACACACATACACACACACTCTTGCAGGTGTGTGTTCTGCAGTATGAAGAATCCATCGATCGACTTCAGCTGCTGATTTGAGTTGTAAAGTGTTTTATAAAGGCATACATGATTAAATTATAATTAACAAATATAAATCACTCGACTTTTAATCATCTTGTGTCAGCGTACAGCAGCAGTACATTCTGTGTTTACAGTGATTAAACAGAATTTCACTTTTTCTTTCAAATAGTTTTTATTATTGTTACTACATGACTATTTAACCTCGTGTGGTTTTATAATGCGGGAAAATAAAGATATTTCATTTTATCATTTACAGTCATGTTGATTGAGTCACCAGTGAAACGTATAAATATGGACAGTGTGTTTCCACAGCACTGTGATTTTGGTGTTCCTTCACAAGATCCACAACAGGAAGTTGTTCTTAAACATCTTTAATACACTGCTGAAGTTTTTACGTTGACTTTTCTTTGTTCAAACTTCTCTGGCTCACGGTGGATTTTCTTGTCTTATGAAAACAAGATGCAGATCTTGTTGATGCAGTAACAGCAGGAAGCAGCAGCATCAGTGAGAGCCACTGCATCAAACTCCACTCACAAAACAGCTGTTTTTATACAGGCGTCAAAAGAAGCACAGTTTAATTAAAAGAAGTGAGAGGAAAGGAGGAAGTAAGTAAAAACAAGGAAAGTGGAAGGGAATGAAAAGAGGAGATGGGGAAGAGTCTCTTCCGAAGAGAGGAAGTAAAAAGAAAGGAAGAGCCGGAAGGAAAAGAAGGGTAAGATTTAGGAAACCAAGAGGTCAGGAAGGTAAGTTATAGGAAGGAGGAGGCACATTCAAGGAAAGGAGGAGGCAAGGGAAAGAAGAGTCATGCTGCTCATACTTTCTGAGTGTGTACGTGTGTACAGAAGCTCTATATTGTATCTATGTCAGCATGTGTGTATATTGTTTTATTTGTATTTCCGTTCTAATTTATTATTTGTACACAGGCCTACGTTAAATGTATGTGTAGCATAAAGGGGTTCATACCTAAAATCCTACATTTCCCATGTTTCCCCGCACACACGGAAGTGCGTCATCACGCCTGACCTTGGTACTCTTCTTCACTTGGTATTCTACTAGACGGAAAGGACGAGCATGGCGAATAAAGAGCCCGGTGTAAGTGATTTTTTAGCTTTTAATTGTGTATTAAGTGAATATATGTCACATTTCTGCACTCAGTTCGGTTAAACGGATCTGCTGCTTCCCGCTCTTTGTACGCCGGCTCGCGACATTAGCGTGTTTAAAACAGCAGTTAGCTACACACACGTGAGTCGAGCTGATGTAAGCTAGCTTACAGTTAAAATGATGTTATTTAAACTGGATTCAGAAAGCTTCAAGTCAAAGATGAAGATTGATACTAAAGATGGGGGATGTGTTAAAGATAATTAGTGTTGGTTGGCTCACATTTCATGAACAGTCTTGCAGGAATATGTAAGGTCGTCTCGGAGTTTCGTTCCGTCAGGTAGCAGGGATCCCAGTGTCCGTCTAAAAATCCAGCTCATTAATGTGGCCCACTTATCGGCATATGAACACGCATTGTGAAATAATGCTTTAAGACTCTGTAGACGTTTGTAGAATGTCCTCTTCAATTCGGCATATGTGTATCTACATACAATACATCGAGCAGTTTAAAATTGTACAAAAAACTCAAAAATCAGGAGGATAATCGAACTAGCTGCGTCTTAATCCACTAATGTTATTCAGGCTATTCACACGGCGGTTGACATCCGAAGACACTACAAGCAAGCAAATAGAAATGTTGGTCTATTCTTTATATTCTGTAGGTTATGTCGCAGACAAATTGCAGAATAGAGCTCACGAAATAAGAAAAGGCCATCGCTGCTGACTAACGTTAACTGCCATCATTTGCTTGTGCTGGCAAACACTGAAACCACGGACTTTTGAATGGAGTTTGGCAGGTCCTCTGCACATGTGGGGATGAGTTTGTAGTTAGTTAGTAAAATTGTTGGGAGGTGTTAAACAGGGTCAGCCTCCCAGTACGAAGGTCACCAGTGTCCAGTAAGAACTCCATTTGAAACGGAATCACACTGGTATTTACCTTAAAATCAGCCCACTGTGTGTTGTGATGTTTGGTTTGTAACCTGTTCAAGAGCTGCTTTGCTCGTCTGAAACCGTGTTGTTTGTGTTTCAGGGTTTCCTGCAGCAGCTGCGGCAGATAGCAGGCAGGATGTCGTCAGGACCTCGGGGCGCAGGCATCGGTGTCAAACTGCTGATCGGTGCTGGAGCTCTGGCTTATGGAGTGAAGGAGGCAACGTACACAGGTACTCTAATATCCGTTTTTTCATTTATACGTACACGATGTACACATCGGCTGTTTGGAACGGTTGAATTTGGCTGTTTAGTGATGAGCGTATACAGTCAGGACCAAAAGTGAGTCTTCTAGAAAACGACTGAAATCACTTTGATATTTACAGTTTGTTATTGTGTAGTTTGCAGAATGTATGAGGCAGCGAAACCTGGTATTAAACAAACTGAATTATTAAAATAGTACTTAGAAGTCTGTACTTCTTCATGTTTCGCTGTAAAATGGTGTGAGCGTGCTGCAGCATCTCCTCTGCTCTCTGTGTCGGGCCGAGCTCCTCCAGCTCATTTCAGAGAGCGAAGAGACGACATCAGTGCACCTGTTCAACGAGCACGAACATGCAAACATGTGGAAAAGTCGTACTTCAGTGAGTCTGCGGCCTGTCATCTGCCAGCGCTGTTAGCATGCTAGCTCGGCTAGTAGCGAGTTGTTACAGACAAGCTAAGACAAAAGCTGTCTGTATGTCGTTGAGCTGCTCACATTCGGTAAATTCTTGTAAAGTTTGCTGGCTGAGACAAAGCAGTCCTCGTCTCAACGTTACCTCCAGGCAGAGAATCACCTCTGCAGAGGACAGAGGACACGAGGAAGGACGGATCCTGACTGATGTGTTGACTTTCTTCTCTCTAAACTTCACTTTAACTGCTGCGATGTCACAATATGATTTATTTTACCGACGAGAGATTATCCAGTTTGTGTAGTGACTCAGCTGCCGTGACCTTTACTGTCGCTGCTGATGTCTTTAGGTAAGACAGGAGGTGAGGAGGGTGAGTAGGATAGAAAAGGAGGACGTAGAGGAGGGAAGAAGGGGACAGGAGAGGGAAAAGAGGAAGGAAGGAATGAAGGTGAGCCAGGAAAAGCAAATTTAATGGAAAAAAGAAGATAACAAGGAGAGTGTGTCTCATTTTTACATTTTCAGCTTTTTTTTTTTTTTAGTTAAATAAGAAACAGAAAGTAATGTCCACTTTTCATCATGAGAAAAAGACATGCAGTGAGAAAGAAGACAAAACGCTGGACAGTAGAGACGTGCAGACAGCTGATTCATGTCAGTAGGAAACAGCTGATTGCAGGTTGTTATTTCCAAAGACCATTGATATTAAGTTTATGGAATCATTTAAAGACGCTCCTGAACGTCAGAGTGTGAAGATAGATAATAAATGCTCTTATTTTGGAGGAATCATAGAGTGTTATTTGTTTTTAGGTCGTCGTAGAAACTGTGCTGCTGTCTGATCCAAATGAAACCTGGAAACAAACCAATCCGTTGAACTCAGGCTGATTTTCGTTCTGATCATTCAACACTTCTGTCTGTCGGACTCGGTCTGATGTGAGCGTTTGTGTGTCCTCCAGTTGAAGGCGGTCAGAGAGCGATCATCTTCAACAGGATCGGGGGGATGCAGATGGACACGGTCCTGGCTGAGGGACTCCACTTCAGGTAGGACCTTCGCCAGGATGGCACGCATGTTGATGATCCACCGGACTCTAGAGAGTACGTTAAATCCTGCACACAGCACAGGTGACGCTAACCTCCAGGTAACTGACAACACCCAGAACTGGAACAAGGTACGAGCAGCTGGGAGTGATGCTGCAGTCCAGCATCATTTACTGGACAGTCGCTCAGCTCACGAAGATCCATCAGCCCGAGTTCACTGATGTAAACACACCTGACGTCACAGGAAGCAGAACACCTGTTCATCAGCTTCTGCTTCCTGCCGTGTTCGTGTTGTGAAACGCGCCGCAACAACTTTCCATTCAGCTGATTTGTGTTTGTCTGTGAGGATGCTGTACGAGCCTCCTCCGACTCCTCCTCCTCCTCCGACTCCTCCTCCTCCTCCTCCTCCTCCGACTCCTCCTCCTCCTCCTCCTGCTCCTCCTCCTCCTCCTCCCCCTCCTCCTCCTCCCCCTCCCCCTCCTGCTCCTCCTCCTCCTCCTCCTCCTCCTCCTCCCCCTCCCCCTCCTGCTCCTCCTCCTCCTCCTCCCCCTCCCCCTCCTGCTTCTCCTCCTCCTCCTCCTGCTCCTCCTCCCCCTCCCGTCTCCTTTAAACTGTGCTGATGTGAAGGTCAGAGAGAGGCGGCCATGTTTTCCCGAGCTGATGCACTGGGACACATTTAGATTGGCAGTCAGGAACACCAGCTGTTATCTGTAACTGTTCAAGAGATTTTCTTCACTACCTGGTTAAATAAAGGTTTGACAATCAGAAGAAAAAACCTGGGTGTTTTGAGTTTTGCAGATCGGGCTGTGAACTGTTTTGAGTTCTGGGTTATTTATATGAGAAGTTTCTGGTCTGTGTCCTAAAACTGAGCGTTCATGGACGCAGCAGCGCCTCGTCTGTCTCAGCCGGTCGGAGTCCTTCCGTTCAGAATGTCCTCGTCTGTCTCAGCGTCACTCTGTTGCGGTGGAGCGTCCCACCTGCTCCACAGTAGAGAATAAAATGAAATGAGCGTTTCTCTGTCGACGCGTCGTTCATCATATGACACGTCTGTGTGCAGGTCGATCAGCTGCATCGTAGTTTTATCACTGACTGAACGAGTTCTTTCAGAGCTGGATCTCTCTCTTCAGCTGTGAGACAAAAAAGGAAAATTTAAAGGAGAGCATGTTCATTACAGGCGAAAACAAACGGCGAGGAGAGAGTAGAAGCTCCCGTGGACGCGGCGTCCTCGCTGGCCTGAGGAGTCGTTCTCATGAACACACTGTGTCCTTGTCCTTGTCTTCAGGATACCCTGGTTCCAGTATCCCATCATCTACGACATCAGAGCCAGACCCAGGAAGATCTCGTCCCTCACTGGAAGCAAAGGTCAGACAAACGTCCTGATGGAAACGTTCAGCCGGCCGCACGCTGTGTTTTCATTCAGCTGATACGTTCTGCTAACTCGCACCAGTGGTAGAAGTACTCAGATCTGCTACTGTAGTAGAAATACCACAGTGTACAGATACTGTTACAAGCAAGTCCTGCATCCAACATGACACTTCAGTACAAAAGTGAAGTAAAAGTACTCATTATGCAGAATAGATTGGTTGAGGCTGAGCAGATGACTTTAATTTACAGCCTCCATGGCAGAGTTTGTCCACCAGAGGGCGCTGAAGAGCTCGCCCACGTCTCTGTTCTGTAAAGCAGGTCCAGATGAAGTGTTTGGAGTATCAGCTCATGTTGTTTTCAGCTCTCATTCTGACTTTTCGTTGCTCAGACCTTCAGATGGTGAACATCGCGCTGCGAGTTCTGTCCCGACCGCTGGCGTCCAACCTGCCCGTCCTCTACCAGCAGCTGGGACAGGACTACGACGAGCGCGTCCTGCCGTCCATCGTCAACGAGGTGCTGAAGAGCGTGGTGGCAAAGTTCAACGCTTCGCAGCTCATCACGCAGAGAGCACAGGTACCGAACGCTCCCACGACTGTCCCAGAAAACACTGTTTACGCTCAGTGGCCACGTTATGAGGTACACCTCCACAATCCACCACAGCTCTGCAGCAGCATCCACCTTTATGAAGCTCGTACTGGTCGCTCTCTGTTGGCGCTGTCAGGAGAGGTTGTACTGCACTGTGTCATATTCAGAGGTGGCCAGAATAATAGAAACACCAGTGAATGTGATGCAGTCGAGTGTTTTAGCTTTGAGGTCGTTCTAAAGCAGGAAAACCAGCACCAGCAGACTGAACCTCAGATTGAACACGTTCACTGAGTGAAGTGGACACTGAGTGTGTCTTTAATACTGCATCAGTATTAATAAATATGTAGAATTTGAGGAAATCACATTCAAAATGCTGAAATTCTGTGACCTGGACTCTAAAACGTAAACTCGAGTAGTCACCATGCTGAACAGTGCTGGTGTAGAAAAAGTCGACTTCAGATTGTACAGGTGTACCTAATAAAGTGGACACAACATGCAGAAACTTACGGCGTGTTTGCGTCCTCTGCATCTTTCAGCGATGTTTCCTTCTAGCATCTCTCTCTGACGCTGTCATGAGTACAGGTTGCACATTACTCAGAGGTGTTTCTGTTATTTTGGCCACCCCGGCACAGAATAACAGAAACAGCTCCAGTACAGTCCAGCAGCACTGCAGACGTTTTAAAACCCAGAGCGAGTTAATCAGTGAAGTGTGAACAGATGTGGTTCAGCCCTGAGCATGCCTCAGACGAGGGAGTGACGTCCCGCTGTCGTCCCGCTCCAGGTGTCCCTGCTGATCCGCAGAGAGCTGTTTGAGCGGGCGAAAGACTTCAACATCATCCTGGACGACGTGGCCATCACCGAGCTGAGCTTCAGCCGAGAGTACACCGCCGCCGTGGAGGCCAAGCAAGTCGGTGAGGAACGCAGGAAGTCATCAGACCTCCGGGCCACGTCGTTCTGTAAAGCGTCCGTCAGAGGCCTAAAGTGACTGTGTGTGTGTGTGTGTGTGTGTGTGTGTGTGTGTGTGTGTGTGTGTGTGTGTGTGTGTGTGTGTGTGTGTGTGTGTGTGTGTGTGTGTGTGTGTGTGTGTGTGTGTGTGTGTGTGTGTGTGTTCCTCTCCAGCCCAGCAGGAGGCGCAGCGAGCTCAGTTCTACGTGGAAAAAGCCAAACAGGACCAGAGACAGAAGATCATCCAGGCTGAAGGAGAAGCTCAGGCTGCCAAGATGGTGAGCTGAGTTTATAATGTCCTCTGTCAGCGTGCGGGACGTGGGGTGGTCCGAGCGTCCACGCCGAGCGTCCACGCCGAGCGTCCACGCCGAGCGTCCACGCCGAGCGTCCACGCCGAGCGTCCACGCCGAGCGTCCAGTAGCCAGCGCAGACAGAGTACTCAGATCTTTACTCAAGTAAAAGTACTGATACAGTCGTGTTGTGCATTCACGGTTTCACTTGTGAATGAGTATTACCTGCAACATGTCCCTAAAGTGTTAGCGTAGCGGTGTGTTGGTGGTGCAGCTGGTGGACATGGAGCTCGTTTTAATGACATCATGTGCTGTTGGACAGTTAACCTGCAGCACAGCTTTGTGTTTGTCATTTCCCTCTGAAGTTTAGTATAAGTACACAGTGTAAAGCAGCAGAAACTTTAAATACCTAAGCAAAGTAAAAATACCTCAAGTTGTGCTTAAGTGCAGTGCTTGTGTGTACCTAAACGTACTCGGTTACTTCCACCACCGCGTGTGAACAGCTTGTTTTGGACTTGTATGAGTCAGATTTTCTCATTCGATGTGGACGAAGAGAAATCTGTGGTTGCTTTCCAGAAGACGTCCTGTAGCCTCCGCTCAGGAGGTCGATGCTAGTTAGCTTAGCTTAGCTTAGCTTAGCTTAGCTTAGCTTAGCTTAGCTTGCTAGATGCGTTGACTTGAAGGTCAGTTGGCTTGAATACTCGGACGTCTGTTCACATGCAGCTCTAATGTCGTGTCCCACAAGAGACAAAGAAGGAGACATGCTCTGTGTTCAGGTTACTGTTTGACATTCAGAGCAAACCTGAACTGATTAATGTGCTGAGGATGAGGATGACGACGCCATCAGATGCTGATCCAGACTGAAAGCTGGAGAAGTGAAGCTCTGCACTTCAACACGGTTTCAGTTAATAAACAAACGGCGGCGCCTGAAGTCTGCGGTGAGCAGCTGTGCTTCCAGAAGGCGACGGCCTGCTTGTTTCTGCCGTCGTTTGTGTCCTCGGGGTGTTTGAACAGAAGGTATTCACGCCTCCGATCATCCAGCACGCTGCAGCTTCTCTTCCTCAGTGTGTGAAACGTGGAAAGGTACGAGGACAGTTCGGCTCAGATCTGAGGACGTCTGCAGAGTCTGTCCAGCAGCAGAGCCTGTCGTTAATCCCTAACTGTGTTAAACTCATTTAACTGAGTTATTTAGCTGAGAACCAGCTCCAGACCTCAGATGAATTCCTGCTCTGTTCAGACTCGAGCTGCCCTCATCATTATGCAGAAACACTTAAACAAACACTTCATCCAAATATGCAGTAATTATTTTCTGCCCCTCAGCATGCGTGAGAATATTAAAGGTGAGGCCGCCTGCAGCTTTGATCCTCGCGGTGATCAGTGTTTGTGTGCTCGGAGAGACCGGCTCAGCCTGCTGCCGTCAGCCTCGGGTCGGCTTTTGTTAGACGTGTAACACTGTTCTCCTGTGAATACACTAACAGTTCAAATATGTGTGTGGCAGCTGGGCGAGGCCGTGACGAAGAACCCGGGCTACCTGAAACTCCGAAAGATCCGGGCGGCGCAGAACATCGCCAAGACGGTAAGAAACGCCGCTCTGAAAGGTTGAAAGGAAAATGTGGACATGAGCAGGTCCAGGTCGCTGAGCAGCAGCATACGACACGCTCAGTCATCATGAGTGAAAGTAGAGTTCATCCTTTTAAAGCCAGACATCAGCAGACCATCTGAAGTAAGGCCCAGCAGGTCCACCTCCAGAGTCCTGATCCACAAACCAGACTGAGCCTGCAGCCTCAGCTAAACGCTAACATCAGCGGGCTAACGCGCGCCTTAGTCTGCTGATGTTAGGTGTTGACCTGATGATGGCGCTAGATGAAAAGTCAGGGATCAGTGAAGGTGTGACAGGTCAGCCTGAGGGGGGCACGAACGTCTGAAGCAGTCAGTCAGCTCGACAGACGTCGTCAGCGGCTGAAAAGCTTTAGGTGAAAAACGTTGTAACTCGCCGAAGGTAAACTGTGTTTTCTGTTTCTGTAGAGCATCTCGTACACAAGGTGCCGGTCACATGATCCGGCCGGCGTTCAGGTGCCGGTCGGGACATTAAACAGGTTCTTCTTGCTGTAGTCGTCCCTCTGGTTTATAGAGCCGATAAAAGATCAAGTCCTTCGTCATTTCTCAATGTGAGGAAACCATCTGAGGGCCTCGTCTGTGCTAAACGTACTAAAACGTTTCTCTGGAGGTATCTTGAGGCTTCGTCTGTCTGAGTTGGACAGATCTGGTGGATTTCTTCCACAGCGACAGCTTCAGTTCAGAGTTCGATGCTATAAACCGTCACTGTGGCTCGGCCTGAGCCTGACTTCAGATCAGTTTGGAGTGAACCAGACGGCTGTGGGCTCTGTCCCATCACTCCCACTGAACACATGCTGGGCAGAGAAGACGAGTGAGCAGGAGGAGCGACTGCAGCAAGAAAAAGCTGCTTCAGGGCTCGTTTGGACGCCTGAACGCTGCTCAGGACAAACCTGTCCCGAACGATGTCAGTCTCCTCTGAGAGGAGCAGCCTCTAACGGTGGAATATCTGTTATTTCACTCCAGCATCAGTGTCCTCATCCAGTGGCCCCTGATGGGTCCGGAGCCCCAGTTTGATAACCACAGGTGCAGTGAAGCGGCTGGTGAGGCCACCAGGTGGCGCCAGCTGAGCTTGAATTAGACAGAAGTGACAGAAACGAACCTGCAGCTCCTCGTCTATGAGTATTTACAGTTATTTTGTTCAGGCCTTCAAAGTTGACGTGTTTTATGGATTTCATTTCATTGTGTGTAAAGCTGCAGTGGAACACACTCACATCCTAAAATATGATCAGAAACAGCTGCAGACAGCGTCTGATGATCCGCAGGAGCTGCAGCTTTCAAAGTGGGCGTCCTCATCGGCTTCATCCCTGCTTTTTCTGTTCAGGTGATTTCAGTGTGTCAGCACGCTCATTTTCTCAAACATCACTATAAAACAGAGTAAGATAAGAAAACCTGGAGGCTCAAATCAGGACGGAGTTCATTTTCTATCTACTTTATTTAATCCGTATAAACACCTCATCGGTGGGTTATAGAACATTAGCGCTGAAGCTAACGATGTTTTTGTAAACCACGTTAACACGCGATGTGATAAAGCTGTGAGATGGTTAGGGGTTAAGATATGAAGCATGAAGACCCTCTGTCCAACGCGTGTGTTTATGACGCTAACCGCTGGCTTCCTCCGCAGGGCGCTCTGACAGGGCTGTTCCTGACGTCTTATCCTGAACCGTGGTCAGTGCAGCCTCTGCGTCTGCTGAGTTCAGCCATTAGATCACTCGTTAACGGTCTGAGCGCCCTTTTAGCGGCTCGACCTCTCAGCGTGAGCTCACGGCACTCTCGGCCTGCAGATTACAGTCACGTCATGTGGACGCGGCGCTCCGGCGGTGGCGTGTGTTTCCTGTACGGACGGTTCGCCGCGCTGTGAATCAGCTCAGTGTTGAGCCTCCGACAATGTTCCCATTGTGCTCAGCGGCAGCAGCAGCAGCTCGTCAGGCCTGAGAAACCCTCCACCTGTGATCCTGCTCACTGTGTGTGTGTGTGTGTGTGTGTGTGTGTGTGTGTGTGTGTGTGTGTGTGTGTGTGTGTGTGTGTGTGTGTGTGACCTGCAGGTGGCGCAGTCCCAAAACAAAGTGTACCTGAGCGCTGACAGCCTGGTGCTCAACCTGCAGGATAAAAGCAACTTCGAGTGAGTCCACACAGTTTTCATCCATTTCACCTGCAACAGATCATTATTTTCCTGATTGATTAGGCTGATCAGGAGTGATTTTGTGGATTAGTCGTTTTGTCTAGAATGACTCCAGGCGATGCTCACTGTACTGTCACGTGTAAAAACAGCAAGTGTTCCTTAAATATGTGAGAAAGAGGAAGTTTAGCGTCTTTTGTCCAGTCAAACTGATTTTTGTGTACTTGGACCTTCACTCCTCTGAATTACTGCAGTACATTTGTAGTTCTTCTAAGTAATGACGATGACGAGGCCAAAGTTTTAGCCCAGGTTGGGGTTGTTTAAAGAGCTAGGCTAGCAGTTTCCCCCTGCCTCCAGTCTTTGTGCTAAGCTAGGCTAAACGTGGGGGCTCACTGTCGCTGACGGGTTGTGACGTTTGCTCTGTTTCTTTCAGTTTGCTGCTGAAGTAAGACGACGCCTCCCTGACGGTTTGTCATCATTCCTCCTGGTCCATTTCTACACAAAGAGCTCCTCTTCCTCACTCATTTCTCCCCTCTCGGCCGCCGTGACTCGGCGTCAGGTTTTCAGTTTGCTGCAGGTTTGCCTGCGAGTCCCTTCGCTCCGTCTGAGAGTCGAGGAGTTTCCTCCTCAGTCAGTCTTCAGCTGGAAAGATGGCTTGTGCTCATCAGTCCAGTTTGTTCCTGAAACAAGCTGAAGCACTGATGAACAAGTCATTTTGTCCCCGCTGAGACTTTTTCAGCTGCTCACACCAACGCCCGACTTAAAATAAAGAGTTAAAGTAAAAATAAAGTGAAATACGTCCTGTGAATGAATGTGAAGAATTCGACTTTCAGCAGCGGGAATCCTTTAAAGCGTCAGCTCTCCAAACAGCAGCAGAGGAAGTCTGTCGCGTCCACCTCTGCTGTTTGAGGGAGGAATGAAGACACAGAGTCGGAACGTTCTGTAATATGGCCTGAATCCTCCTCTCCGTGATGAAGCCTTCTTTCTTGAACTGTGGTCTGAGTCTCAGCTTCATCACTGACGTTGATCCTGAAATGTCCTTCACGCATCCAGAAAGCTGCACGTTAATCTTCTCATTATTGCCTTGATTATTTTCTCCTTGTTTGGCCGAATAAACGTCAGAAATGAAGCCTGTCGCAGGTTCAGCGTCAATCGATTATCTGCGTTTGTGCTTCGTTGTAGCTGCTTGAAGTCTAGAGTTTGCTTTGTGGAGCTTAAACCTTACAGTGAAAAGCTGCAGTGCGTTCCACTGACGCGCCGCAGCCTCGCACTCAGATCACGCTCGACGTCAGAGAATGTCTTTGATTTGGGTGAGCTGACGCTTTGCGTGATGAAGGACGTGTGTCCTGGTCTGAGGGAGGGTTTAACCTGGAGGAGCAGCTGACGACTCCACCGCCGTCTGGTACCACAGAAATCCTCTGAGACGGAGCTGAAGGTCAGCAGGTCGACGCTGCTCCGACTCGCTCCTCCAGCGGCTTTTGTGTTTTGCAACACTTCCGTGAGAGCAAAGCCTCTGCTCAGCCTCAAACTGAACACGAGCATTGTCGAGTCACGGCCGTTAATACCGGCGAGTATTTCTGTGGAGCGGCCTCGTGCAGCGCGGCCGCCAGCGAGCCGACACGCTCTGTTTGTCGCCGTCAGTGTAAATGAAAGCTCGTATGTTCTGTGTTTGTGTGACTCTGGGTTCAGACGCCCGTCTGCTCCTCAACGTTTAAGCACTAATTAAATTTACGCTGAACAAACACCTGAAGTTTCTTATCTTTGTCTCGTCAGAGGGCCAAATCCTTCATCCTGATGTCACTTAAAGCAAAATTCACCCAATAAATTCACATGGAAATGTGCCTGCAGAGCTCATTTATGCTGTGATGTGAACTGATGGATCAGATCTTAAAAAGTGCGCTGTGTGTGTGGATCTGTTGTCGGACATAAACTCGTCCTCAGGTCTCTAAAAATAGTCGAGCTCTCAGAGGAAATGAAGGACGTGACCTCGGCGTCCGTCCTGGAGAGCGGTTAGTTTATAACGTGAGTCTGCGCACAGCCACGATCAGCTGTTCTTACACGGCTCCTTATTCAAGTCAGGGTTTACCTGTTTCCTGCTGCAGCGTCAGTCCTGAAGCCCCGCCTGCAATCTGACGGGCGGATTGATTGATTGATTGATTGATTGATTGATAAGACCTCTCCAAACCAGAAGATCATCTTCATGAGATGTTGATCTCTGATGAAAATCCTTTTTCACGTGGAGATTTTCTGCACAGAAAAGTGAACACGCTCATTTTTTAATTGTTTTACTTTCGAATATTCACTCTCACCTTCATGAAA
This sequence comes from Chaetodon trifascialis, assembly GCF_039877785.1. Classification (NCBI taxonomy): domain Eukaryota; kingdom Metazoa; phylum Chordata; class Actinopteri; order Chaetodontiformes; family Chaetodontidae; genus Chaetodon; species Chaetodon trifascialis. The sequence goes on along the minus strand of NC_092066.1, from coordinate 1,170,002 downwards.
AGAACTTTTCCAGCGTGGCTCTAAACTTTGTGCACAAGTCGTTCAGTGTGTTCGCTCTGTGACGGCCGGTCTGCAGAAACACATGCGTGTAGATGAATGATGTTCCAGGTGTGTTACGACAGCACGTGAGCTCACCTGCAGACTGTTCCCTCCCTCTAAAGCCAACACACACACACAGCACGTCACGAATATTCACACCACCAACCTCTGATTTATTTAATAAACAGTTTCCCCTCAGGGATCAGTGAAGTGTTTGATTGTAGTTAAACCATCCAATAAGACGTCTTTATGCCAGACCTCCAGCCCTCGTCCACCATCTGTTTAAACTGACATCACTTCCTTTTAATGAGCGACAAAAACAAACATGACAAGATGGCAAAGTGGAGAGAGGGCAAAGGTGATGAAGAAGAGAATATTTAATATTTAAATACAAAAGCCTTTAAGGACGACAGAAGAACATCAAGTGGAACAAAAGGTGTTTGGGTTCATAGACGCCATCGCAGCCTTCAGACAGAGGGACGGCAGCTCCATCAGTCCATCAGTCCGTCCGTCTGCACGGCGATGTGGAGGCCGGGAGCGGGGAGCGTTCAGCAAAAACACAGGAAGTACTGCAAGTCAGCCACTGCAACGCACAACAGAACGTTAACCACAGAGTACGAAAACTATAAAAGCTATGTACAAGTACTATGAACTATGTACTGCAGCCGCCCACCGGAGACGAATGTCTCACAAAGTTGATGTCAGGGTGGGAGGGGTTGGCCACAGTCTTCGCTGCTCGCCTCAGGGTCCTGGAGGAGTGCAGGTCCTGGAGGGATGGCACACTGCAGCCAATCACGTCCTCGGCACAGCGGACGATGCGCTGCAGTCTGCCCTCGTCCTTGGCAGGGCAGCAGCCTACCAGATGGTGGGGAGGAGGTGAGGATGGATGCGGAGATGGCGGAGTAGAAGTGCACCATCCCGGACTTTGGCAGCATGAACTTCAGCTGAAGTGCTGGGGGGGGGGGTTCAGTTCTGATGGTCGTGGAGTCAGAGGTGTTACCCCAGCCTCATGTGCTGCCTCCTGTCAGACAGGAAGTCCTGTCTCCTAAGACCACTTTGTACCTCAAGAGGTGATGGTGAGTCCCTGTGTCGTCCAGTCTGCCTCCAGTCCAACAGCTGTGGTGGACTGGAGGCAGACTGGACAACAAGGACAAGTGGTTTTCCTGCTGGGTTTGGCTGCTGGCACCTGGTACTGACCCCGATGTGACCCCCGCTCAGGCCACCCGAGGTGATGCCTCGCGGTCGTCTCCGGCTTCACACCTCACCCGAACCTGCCGTGTCTTTGTCGTCCCTGAAGTCCCTAACATGAGCGTTAGCTGCACAGCTAACTGAGCTAACTGGCTAATGGCAGCTACAGTCAGCAGCAGTTCTCTGGTGATATGAATTCAACAGTTCTGACACCTCTACAGGTGGTCGCCCTGGAGGAGGACGGTCTCACCTTCAGCTGGACGAGTCAGTTTAGGAGAACTCTGTACAACAGAAGTAGATTCATTCTTGATCAGTGTCACTTAAAGTATTGATAATCGCTGCTTTGACGATGGCTGTGTTCTATTCGAGTGTCCTCGTGAGCCATGACAGTCACAGCAGTCAGACTGAAGCAGCTAAATGGAATTCAGCCGTGGTTCATTTTATTATCTGAAACCGAGCTTCTCGTCCTGTGATTTGTCAAACTCTCTGTGAAGACGACCCATTTGTCTCTGAGGGTTTCACCATCTGAACAAAGTCCAACATCCTCAGACCCTGAATGCATCATTTTAATCCACAAACACACAACGAACCGATTCACGCCGAAGAAACATGACAAAAGACATCTGCTCTGCATCATCCGCTCACTTATCAGGCTGAAGATTCGAGGCCTTCGGCTAATTTCTTCGGTCACGTGACCCTCATCATGTTTGTCCCCAGAGTCGTCCCCCCCCCCCCCGCAGGGTTACAACAACAACAAAAAAGATAAGATGGCTGCCGAGTTATTTATAGCCCGAGCAGAGAGGCTGCAGTTTAGGCCGAGCTGCTGCACTGCAACCTGAAATCTGCAGGGGGAGGGGAGGGAGGAGGTGGGAGGGTGGGGAGGAGGTGGGAGGGTGGGGGTTGTTGGAGTCCATTGTGTTAGTGACACAAAGCGAGCTCCATGTTGCAAGAGGCTGCTGTTCTTCTTCTACATAAGAAAGAGGAAGGAGGAGGCGGGGGAGGGAAGGAGCAGATTTAAATCTCAGAGGGGAGGGGAGGAGGGGAGGGGAGGAGGGAGGGGAGGAGGGAGGGGGAGGTTATGGTACAGGGGGGTGAATATTCATGGAGGTTTAAAAAAAAAAAAAGAAAAAGAAAAAAGAGGGGGCTGGGAGACGGAGGGAGCGCCGGATTGGCTGCAGCTCCACGCCCCCTCAAACCTCACACCAAGCCTGTCAGCCAGCCAATCAGGAGCCTCTGCACCGTTTGAAAAATGCCAGAGAGAAAAAGAAGAGGAGGAGGAGGAGGAGGAGGGAGGGAAGAAAGAAAGAAGAGGAGTCAGAGATGATGAATGTGCTGCTGGTGTTGATCTGCAGCGGCTGCAGTTTGTTCTGAAACACCTTTTCTCAATTCACCTGTTTTCACACACGAACCTGCAGAGCTGCGCGTGGGGCTTCACCGCGAGCTCGACTGTCACATGACGGCAGCGTCATCCTCAGCAGGGTTTTTCCAGCCGTCGCGACGGAGGAAGAGGAGCTGCAGACTGACACGAAGAAGAGCACTTTTACTTTGTGCTGCTTAAAATGAGCATTTTAAGACAGGTGACTCTTTGATGACAGGTGGCGCTGGTGGCGCTGGGACGGGACCGGGGGTGGTGTGAAGACACCGCGCAGCCCCCCAAGACATATTCTCATGAATCTCATCATCAATTAAAGATGATCCCGGTAACATATGACTCTTCATCTAGTGGCAGCTGTCGGAACTGCAGCATCAGCAGCACACCCCCCCCCCCCCCCCTTAAAGATGCTTTTATTTTTATTTCATTCGTGACTGATGATGATAACAGCTCTGATATTTCTGTGCACAGATGCTCAATATACACAGGAAATAAGACAATGCACACACACACGCGCGCGCGGTGAAGTACCACCAGAGGCTGCCCTCAGCATGTGTGTCTGTCAGCACTGTCCTTCCTGTCCTTCCCGTGCTGTCCTCTGCTGTCTTTGCCGCAGCTCTCTCAGCTTCCTGCGGCAGCTGACTGCGCAGCGGCGGCAGTGAAACGCCGCCTGTTTGCGGTGACCTGGATTTTGCTCCTCTTCATCTTCATCAGCACCTTTTAATCTTCCGCCGGTTCCTGCTTCATCTGCAGTGCGTGATGGCAAATTCACTATTAAGAGCGACTGGGGGGGGGGGGGGGGGGGGGGGGGGGGGTAAAGCTGCAGCTTTCCTCAGAGAGATCACACACACATGCTAACACATGCTCACGACTCCACCCCCCCCCCCCCCCCCGCCCGCCCTGTCTGCACGGTGCAAAAACAAGGACGGATTACCGTTCATCTGCTCCATCGCCATGGAAACACTGACCTCACACTGTGGTGACCGGCAGTCTGGGCTGGTCGCCATGGCGATCTGCTGCCGGTGCTGTGCCGTGCCAGGCGGGGGGGGGGGGGGTTGCTGGGCTGTGACGAAGCCCTGCAGCTCTCCGCAGTGTCGACAGGAAACACGACATGTTGTTGACAGCAGAGGGCGCTCACAGGAGCAAATGAATGACAGTCAATGGGAAAATCTGATCAAGACTGCTTACTGGTGGCGTGCCCAGTGCCTGGCTCACGTCGTACTGGTCGTCACACTGGCCATGACTGGCTGTTGCATAGTCCCTCCCCCAGAGCTTAGCTTAACTAAGCTTAGGGTTTGACTTTGGATGCTCTTTAAACAGACACTTTCATATTTTTGTCTTTTTCAATTGAAAGTGTTTGTCTGTTCTAATGTTAGCTACAAATGTTAGCGTGTGTGGCTAACACTCATAGGAGTGCTAGCATTGCCTCAAAGGCCGAGAAGCATGGCTAACATTGCCTGGCTCTGTCCTCTGTCCTGATCTTTGTTGGATTTGGGAAGTTTAAATTCCAGCTAGCGTTAGCCCAGCGGCCCTAGAAACCATCCATCTCGTTAGCTTAATCACCTAGTTAGCTACAGCTAGAATCAGTGGCAGCCATCATCTTAGCGAAATCGATGGCGTGCTAGAAATAAGAAGCTCTTCTTGTGAACTGTTTGAACACCAGCATGTCTGCAGATGTTTAGAGTTGGTGCTGTGAGCTAGCGATAGTTTTATTGGGAGTTTTCAAACCCACGGTAAAACGTTCACGGAGAAAGTGAAGCCAACGTAACATGGGGCAGGGCGTCAGCGGCCTATCCTCACTGTTGTGTCCTTGGTGCTACGCTAACAAACATGACCCCGTTTTCATGACGGACAGGCAGTTTTTTGGCTGCTGCAGGACGACAACACATGAGAAATATCACAGTGACCTGCAGGGATGAGTTCTGGAGATGATGACGGTGTTCGCTGAGCGTGAAGGAGAGTCCGTTTTCCAGAGGCCTCTGCTGTCTGCTTTCAGCCACAAACCCTGCGTCAACCTCCGTCTGCTTACCCACAGGAGACCATGTCCGCTGAAAAGACGAGGTATGTTTCACACCAGCTTGTACGCAGTGAACAATGAAAACGACTTTGTCTCGCTTTTGTGAAACACACCAAACCTGGGAAAGATGTGTGTCCTAACCTTTAAAGTATTTTCACTGCCAAATGTACTTCTACCTTTTCTTGAGTCCTTTCATGCTAATTCATACATCCACTCGACTTCATTTTACAGATTTAACTACCCGTTACCTACGAGTAAACAGCAATGTCCAAAACACAAAGTTTCATTTTAAGTCTTAAGAGCCATTAATTGATCCCAGATTGCCACCATCACAGCGGATAATAAAGGGCCTGGGGGTCAAAGGTCACATCACCCTGACAATACCCTTGAAACCCCCACCGAGCCTCCTGCTGAGACCTCCGCTTCATGACGATCTGCCTGTCTGCTCTCCGAGTCGACGGTGAAGGTGCCGCCCTCCTGTTGAATCAGAGCTCTGCTGTTAATTTGCTGATCTGATCGAGCTAATTAACCTGCTTCTCTTTCCTGCTCCCTGTTGCCGTGAAGGTCTGCAGGGACGATCGGGAGCCGGTGTCCCAGTTCAGAGACACCAGCCTCCGTCACGCCTGCCTGCCTCCTCTTTGTTCAGCAGCTCCTGAATTATGTGCGTTTGACACATAAACGAGCCTTTTGATTGCTTTTCCTCACGCAGCATCTTTGCCGTCACGTCTCTGAGCGTAACTCAAACGCTGGTTTTCTCTGTCAGACTAATGACTGCAGGCTGAAGGCTTTAACGGCTGCTTTGATAGCTTGTCTTTGGCTTCGCTTTAAGTCAGGACTTCCTGTTTGAGCTGGTGCTTGTTTCAAAGTCTGTGTCTAATAACCATCTAATGTAAAGTAGCTTTGTGTCGCTGACTGGAGGTTGACTGATGGGACTACAGACTCTAAACATCAGGCGCAGAAAATCCTGCTCTCTGATTGGCTGTTTAAAGTCAAATATGTGGACACCTCAATCATTGTTCAGGTCAACAGTTTAATGTCTTCCTAACCTTGTAGGAAGCTATGGCACCAGTGCTGATGCATTTTCAAACTGAAGGTTGCCAAGCTAGTATTAGCATTCGCAAGCTAGGCTACAGTGTGATCACTGTTAGCTCTACAACTCAATACTATTCTGTGAGCCGGGTAAAAGGCAAATACAGTTCTTCTAGCACCTTCTCTACCAGGAGAACGGCTGGGACCACATCTGTCGGTGAGCGTCAGTACGTAGTCATAGCTTTGCTATTTATCACGGCTAACATCACTGCTCCTCAGCCCTCAGCATCCCGTTAACCTCTGAATGCAGCGCAGTTATCAGCTCATTGGTTTAATGCCACTGCGGAGGAATAAATCTTGTTAATGTACGACCTGGCCAGTGTGTGTCTGGCTCGCTAACACAACCAGCAGCTATGTGTGAGAGGCACAAATGTTGCTATAGTTAGCCAGCGTCAGGTTAGCCGTATTTAACGCGGCAGCTGCTGCCGCAGTCAGGAGGTCAACATACATAATAGACCTCAGAGTTTGAGTGTTTCATCACAGTTAAAGAGCGCTGAGAAACACACAGACTCATACAAGCTAACTTCAAGCAGACAGTAGTTTTTAAACACGATGTCTTATCTGGAAAAATCGTCCACATTAACGTTCCAACAAGCCTGTGTTTGATGATGTGTGGAGCATCCGTCTTTAAAGTGGCTTTATTTCAGTGTGAAGTTATTGTCATGATGTCTTTAATCATCTGACGACCCCTCAGATTTATCTGGTGACCTTTGGAGGGGCCCGACCCGTGGGTTGACTAAGCTAGCTGACTGTATGTAAAGTGGATGAAACTAGCTCCACCTGGAGCAGCTCCAACTATAAGACGCTGCTCTAACATCGATGCTTCAGTGTTAGAAATGTACTTTTTATTATACCAGTCATAACGGCTGTACTTGTACTTGTCAGGGTAGTATTTTAAGTAAATTTAGCTGATAATACTTCTATACTTTTTTTGGTGCTGGTTCACCCAGACCCCAGATCTGCACATGAAAAAAAAAAACAAAAACAAAGGAGTCCTCAAATGCTGAACATGGTTAGTCCCACAGCCTGTGAACGCAGCTTTATGTTGTCACAGTAACGAACAGGTGCGGTGTAAAGATCAGGATAACTCCACCTCTGCTGCTCACGTTGCTTTTAATCTGTCTTCTGGGACTCCTCCAGCTTTGTTTGAGTGAAATGCTAAATTACTTTTCTTATTGATTAGTGAGTGATTTCCTTTTCTTTCAGCTTGTGGCCCCTCACTCGTACGAGTAGCAGACAGTGACAGCAGAAAGCGTCGGCTCGCGTTGGACCGATGAGTGCTGTCATGACGCCCGCAGATGAGCATGTGACCCTTCTGCCGTCGATCAAACACAAAGCAGCATGTGCTGTCGGGTTTCGTGTTGTGTTCAGTGACTTCTGGTTTTGGTGGTGTAACTGTGGGAAACGTCGCCTCCAGGTTGACTCTCACAGAGAAACCTGAAGCTCCTTTCTTCTTTGTTGGTTTGTGGAGTCGTGACTTTTGTTTTCTCCAGCGTTCTTTGTCATTTTCACCAACAGACAGACAGTTGACGGGAGGGAGAGGGTTTCAGGTGCATCAGAAACCAGCAGGAACCTGTTTGTGGGCAGAGGGGGTTTCCGGCTCGAGCTTCTCACAAAGTTTCCCCTCTGAGACGCCACAAACGGATCTCAGCTGAAACCGCTGCCTTTGATGAAGGAAACCATTTCAGGCCTCAAACTAAAATCTCTCCAGCTTTGTTTTTCGGAAAGTTTCATCAGACACTGACACCTAAACGCCCCGTCGCTGCTGGCTGTGACCTCACCCAGGACTCGAGTCCAACCAGGTCCAAATCATAACGAGCCTCATCAGATCTGGTCCCGTTGTATCGCTGCAGGTCTCAGACCCAAAGTGACTCGCAGGAAACATGACATGAACTAAATTTAGATTCAGTACATTTGTATTCAGTTCAGGATCCCCTCATAAAAACGTTGCTCAGCAGTGCTGCGAGTGGTCAAGACCTCCGCAGGCTGCCTGTAATCACGATGCTGCTGCCTGCGATGAGGTCTGAGCACGTTCTGGATCAGGTCTAACTGCCTAACTGTCCATTGGCCAGTTCAGATCCGACCTGACTTTAACCAAAGTGTTTTAAAAGTCTAAACTGGAAAACCCGTCGGACTCCACCCTGAACACCCTGAACTCATCCATACAGCCAGAAGTCGAACACGACGGAGACAGGAGGCTGTCGATTGAGCTCATGTTGACCATAACTGTGTTGAACCTCCTCTAAACCCTCTTTAACTGTCAACGTGAGATCTCACACAGGAGCAGCCAGCCAGAGGTCAGAGGTCACAAGTGTTCAGGCGCTGAAGAAGACACAAAGGTGAGACCTGATGGTTGAAGATGTGGAGGACTTTAGGACCCAGAGAGACAATCGGTGGTCTTCAGTCTGCTGCTTCATGAGGCTGGAAATGCATCTCAAATTACCTCCTCCCCTGACATCCCCCCCTCCCCTCCTGATGGCAGTGTGTGTGTGTGTGTGTGTGTGTGTGTGTGTGTGTGTGTGTGTGTGTGTGTGTGTGTGTGTGTGTGTGTGTGCGCGCGTCAGATGTGGAGGATGGCGTCGTATCGATTGATGAGCTCAGTGAGGTCTGGCTGCAGCAGCAGTTTGTTCCTCAGCAGGTGAAATGTTGACGTTGGCTCTGAATTACCTGCTGCTGATGATCGCTGCTGACCTCCTGACCTTTCCTCCAGAGCCTGAATCTGAAGAGCAGTCGCTCAGTCCAGGACATCCTCCACGCTAACCTGACGTCCCACTACCTCTACTTTACCATTATAATTTGCATATTACTCTGTAATGCCGCACAAATGTCATTCTGCTTCCTGTCCTGCTCTCCAGAGGATGAACCCTTTCATGTGATGACCTCCTGACCTTCAGCGCCCCCCTCAGGATGAACTGTTTTAACTGGTGGTCCTCTGAGTGCCATCATCAGGTCAACATGTCAGTGTGTACCTTCTGTTTAATTAGCACGTTAGCATGCTAGCATAGTTTGTGAACATGGTAAACGTCAGACCTGCTTCGTCTTCCTGGTGTTTTTATCCTGATTCTGTTTATCGCCTTATTTGTTCGCCTGTTTTAATCTAAGCAGGGACGAGGGCTCAGCTCGACGCCTTATCCTCAAAACATCTGCTGCATCGCTTCTTAACAAGCTACGTAACAAGGTTTATCTGTATGCTCCCTGTTAAATTAATGGATTAACAGCAGCAGGCTAGCATCATCGGGGTTTTCAGTACAGCTGCATGCAGCTGCTAGCATGCCTGTGGACGCTTGTTAGCGCCACCTCTGGTCAGACTGAAAGGGATGTTTGATGATAGTGGGGCTGCGATGACCACTGCAGCCTCCAGGGGGCACTTTTTCTACATGTTGAATGCGTGTTGATAACCTGATCTTGTGTGGCTTCCCTAAAGATGTGACAGGGACAGAAAAGCAAATCTGAGGCGATCAGCAGCGAGTCGTCTTCACGCCACAGCCTGTTCAAAGGTCACAGCGAGCTGCTGTGATCACATCCCCGGTCTGTTCGTGTCCGTCGTCACTTTCGCTGCTCACATTCAGTCGGGGGATTTTCTGTTTGTGCTCTCAGATCGAACGTGAAGCTGCAGAGAAAAACAGGAAGTGTGCAGAGTGATCTGGGCCAGCCGTCTCCTGCAGCTCGCCTGCTCCACAGCGACACACCAGCACTTCCTCATTCTTCACATTTCCGCCCAGAGCCAACCAACGGCAAATATTTGTTTTTGTCCTGAACAGGAAGACGGCGAGCGCGGCCAGACTGCTGCTGCTGGAACATGTGCGCTGACATTAGCTCAGCGAGGAGAGACGAGCAGGACGCGAGAAGCCAGGCCTGCGGTGCAGGAGACACCAGGGACGCTGCAGGACACACCACGCTGTCCTGTCGGCTCATCAGGCATCAAGCGTCTCCTCTGTTGGTTTGGTTCCTCTGGCGTCACCTCAGTGTCTCCTGTGGCTTCCTGGTGAAGACCACTTATCTGAGCTTTACGTTTGCTCTGTAAGCTGACGCACACACATGTTGTCCCTGACCTGGGGACTCCCCCGGCGTCTCGAGGATCAGTGATACGAGCGAGCGAGCGTTTCCTCTGAAACTGGACTTCAGAGGCAGAAGAGAAGACCTGGTTTTCTTTGTTTCTTTAATTAGGGTCTGTGACGAGGGCTTTGTTTAAGGCCTCGTTCGCCGAGTCCAACCGGTTGGTTTAGACATCGTCTGTCCACGTCTGCAGGGTCTGTCCTGACTGCTTCTGTGTGTCAACACCAGGAACGCAGAGACGGATTCTACCAACAATAAACAAACGTTAAAGAAGTTTAACCCACAAATATTTTACCGTCCACACGCACACACCCTCAGCGTGTCATCGATCGTCTTCTGAAAGTGTCTTCATCAGTTTAAAGAACATTTTCAGACGTTTTCCTACATTTGCGTTTAAACACACAAACACACGCTTGATGGATCTGTGATTTTGGGACAAATGTTCTGCAGTTTGTCCCAGAATCAGATCAAGCGTGTCCTTCGTCCACAGACGCACATTTTGGTTTGTGACCAGAAACATTTCTGAAAATCTTCTTTACATTCATGAACATACTTTTACAATGATGTTGAAGTGTTTGTGGGTGGACAGTAAAAACTTTATTCTGCTTTTTGTGTTTGCTGTCGGTAGACACAGGAATCACATGAACACGTCTCACTGAGCTGCACATGCTGCTGCGCTCGCTTGTCCTCATGTAACGTGAAGCATGAAAAGACGGAGAGGAGTTCAAACCGTGGCTCCTTCCTCTCCTCCACACAGCCCACCAATCACAGCGCGCAGTGGGCGTGCTCGTCTGATTGGTTAGGAGAGTTCCAGAAATCCTCAGATCTGACAGGCGCTTGGTTTCAGGTAGAACGCGACAGAAGAGAGCGGCAGGTAGACCAGAAACATGGCTGCTCGCACAGTTCAAGGACACTTCAGACTATCAGAGATGATCAGAAATATGTTTCGTATGATGAGGAACATCTGCAGATCACTGCAGTTTGATCTCAGTGCTGGTTAAACTGGGAACTTTGACCTGATGCTGGTTCATCAGGTCAGAATAACTTTTGAAAATCTTGCTGGTTTCTATGGAAACGGCTCATGATCGTGTTCACATGTGTTTCTGTGCCGTTAAGCTGTGAGCTCTCAAGTCTTTTCTTATCATCACATCTCAACAACTTCACTTCCTGTCTGTGTCACTCCGCTCCACTCCCATTGGTTCCTACGGAGGACGCAAAACAAACAACGAGCACAACAACATTCGTCTGACAGCAGCTGGCTGTGATCACCTGCGATCACCAGGAAATAGAGCTTCTGTAGGGACTATTTCCAGCGGCGGATGAATCCACGTTTGGTGCTGTAGTGAGTGTTTGAGGCAGCAGGACAGTGCGTGCGTGCGTGCGTGCGTGCGTGCGTGTTGATGGTGATGAAGGTGATGAGTTTTTAATGGAGCTCAGAGGAAGACGATCCATCAGCCTGAACTGACCTTCATGAGCTCTGAAGGAATCTAGACAACCCGCAGACGTCTTGTTGTTTTTGGGGATTTTCTGCTTCGATTCGACAGCTGAAGGACATGAGGAGCGATGACACGCAGCAGACGGAGACGCTGCGATCACATGATCAGCATCTTATTAAAAAACAAAAACTCCTCGTATCAAACAAATAAGTCTGATATTTATCGGCTGTTTTGAGAAAACACAAACACTCAGTAGCTCTTGTGTTCATGTTGTGTTAATGTTAGTGTGTTTCTCAGGAGTCCTCACCCTTCATCTCCTCCTCCTCCTCCCCCTGCAGTCAGGACTCCATGTATGGTCTGAGGGGAAACGTCTCAAACCTCCAGCCACCAAAAAGCCTCCAGCAGGGAGTGACTGTGCCTCCCCGAAGTCTCGGAGGGCGAGTCCTGTATTTTTAGAAAGGCAGACTTACTGGCTATTATGAAGGAGGGCGTGTGTGTGTGTGTGTGTGTGTGTGTGTGTGTGTGTGTGTGTGTGTGTGTGTGTGTGTGTGTGTGTGTGTGTGTGTGTGTGTGTGAGGAGAAGCTGACAGTGATAGATGGATCATCATGTCTCTTCATGTTGTCGGTGTTTGGCTGAAAGCTTCAGACCCTCCTCTTCACCACAGGCGCTGAGGCTGCAGCGTTTCCGTCTGCGTCGTCTCCTCTCAGAAACGCTGTCTGAGCTGAAGTTCTGTATTTGCATTCAGAGTTTCCTCCACTCCTCCTTTCTGTCTCTTCTGTTCTTGATTTTTCTTTTCTTCTGTCACTCGTTTGTAAGCAGGGAAATTCCCAAAATTGGAGATACAAGGTTTTCCCCACAGAGCACAATGGTGTGATGTAGTACATGAGAGGTTTTCCTCTGACGGTAACAAAGCCATTCTGAAACTCTGCATTTGACCTGATCCTCCTGCTGACTCTGGATCAGTGAGTACAGTTTCAAATGTAGGATTTTTACTTTCAGAAAGTACTTTTACTTCGTTTACTTCGTCAGAAGAGCAAACAGTTTTTTTTTTTTACAAAGCAAACAGAAACTACGTTTGACTTGAAGTGCAGAAAACCTGTTTTGACAGTTTGAAACTGACTGCAGGTCAGTTATCCTGACTGATCCTAGATGAGCGTCCTCTGACGGACGCTCTGTGTGGCCCTGAAGGCGTCGGCGTCTTCAGGTGAAGAGCTGTTGGAGCACGTCTGCCGCCGCTCTGGAGGGTGGAGAAGAGAGCGCGACGGGTTTGAAATGTGGAGATGACGGAGCTCGTGTTCGTGGCGCTCGCTCGCTCCCACAATGTGTCCTAATGTGGACTAAAAACACCTTCGTCCAGACCAGCGGTGGAAAGTAACGAAGTACATTTACTCAAGTATTTCACAACTTTGACATATTTGTACTTTTTTGAGTATTTCTACGACTATTTTCTACTTCTCAGCACTTCAGAGACAAACCTTGGACTTGTTGGACACTTGAAGTTACTGTTGACAGAAAAACAGAGGACAGAATGTGATGGGACGAGGAACAGGAAGTCAAAGACAGCTCATGTCTTCAGTTTGCTGGTCACTTCCTGTTGGGCGTGTCTCCACCGAGGGGTCGTCTACTTTTTATTTAAGAAATATTTACAACTTCTACCTCCTCGAGCCGCTGGAAGCTTTGCACCTGTTCACACCTTTCACTCGTTCATACCTTTCGCTCGTTCACACCTTTCGCTCGCTGGCTGTAACAACAGACTGTTAAGAGTCAGAAGGCGAGAAGGTTCGCCTCCACGTCCAGATCTGAGATCAGTTCTGACCTGCAGAGCGATCAGCGGCTAGCGATGCTGCTGCCTTCGTCTGGACTCTGAGGCCACGATGACGCCGTGTGGATTCTGCTTCCTCATGTTTCCGGTCCTCATGCTAAGCTAAGCTAAGCTAAGCTAACCAGCTGCTGGTGGTAGCTCTAAATCTACTTTACAGACGTGACACCAATCAGCCCTTTTTAACAGAGAAGTGACCTCTGACCTCAGAGTAAACCAAACGCTAAGGTCAACCCAAAGGAATAAATGTAAAACTGCAGAGTTTGAGCTGCGAGTCCTTCAGATGAACAGAAATCTGTCCACATGTTTTAAGGTTGGTCGACCAAACGCTAAATGAAAGCGTGATGTAAACACTGAGTTTTGTCTTTACAGGAAGTGATAGCGATGCTTCCTGTGAGCGATGGCAGCGCGTCTGTGGACGCCGTGTGAGCTCGCTGTGGGACTCAGCAGGACGGACGTCCTCTTCTGTCAGCAGTGATTTGACCAAACTGGATCTCTGCTTCAGTCAGGACGGCGAATGAGCTGATCTCAAAGTGGAAAACCTGAAACCAGATCAGAGTCCAGATCCGTCCCGAGCTCCTGCTCCGCTCCGGGCTTTCTGTCCCGCCGCTCGGCTCGTTCCTCAGCCGCCATTTCAGGAGCTGCAGAGGCCTTTTCTGTCATGGAAGAACAAAGCAGCTCTGTCTTTGTCTGCAGCTTCACGCTCACATGCAGCTCTTACATTCAGAGACATGAGCGCTCTCACACGATGCACGCACACACACACACACACACACACACACACACACACACACACACACACACACGCGCACACACACACACACTGTAGGCCTACTTTACATTAGAAAGCAACTTTAACATGTGGCTGAAAATTCATGAGTGGAAAGGTCAGCTGGAGACACACACACACACACACACACACACACACACACACACACACAGGTGTGTCCATCACATTAAATGAGATTTTTATTGTGAAAGCTGAAAAAACATCGAGCTTCATCTCTAAATGGTGAAAAAAATTCAGCTTCGTGTTGAATTCGTCTTCACGTCCTGTCAGATTGTCCTGCAGAGACAGAGTCTGTCTGTCCAGCTCGCAGTGACGTTTCATGCACCAAAGGGCATTTCTACAGATTCAGAGTCTGACTGTCAGAAAACACTCGAATCGCCGCTGAAACATTTTGTGTGCTGTAAAATTCAGCTTTTCGTGGCTGAAATAAGTTTGTTCCTGCGTGGACTCGCTGCAGGTTTTCTGGCGTCTTTGCCTCTCAGACGTGGCTGTAACGCAGCGGGAAGTTTGTTCACTGAAACAAATGAACTTCATAACCTGAATCCACCTCAGAATCTACTCCAGAATGAATAATGAGAGGGAAGAAGATCTTTACTTCTATGATATGGAAACGCCTTCACCCCCCTTCACAGGGTCCAACCCCCCCCCACACACACACACACACACACACACACACACACACATAAAGGCCATCCCGAATCAAAGGAGTGTTTGATGTCGGGCGGTGTGGGCCGGCTGGTTTTGGGGGTTGGGAGGGGACAGACAGCAGATGAAGGGGGCTTCATGGTAAACAGCACGAATACCAAACCTCCTCTGCTACATTACACAGAACGATAAGACCCACACACACGTTTACAGGCAGTGTGTGACAAAGGGGAGCGGACTGCAGGTCTGCTGGCGCCCTCTAGAGGCTTCAGCCTTTATTACAGACATCAAGAGACCTGATGCACACTGAGGCGCACGCTGACTGTCTGACCAGAAGTCACTTTTTAAGGATTTTACTTGCACTGATCTTTAATTTCTGTGAACTGGACTCAACACTGAAGAAGAGCTTCTGTCCTCCAGTGGAAAGTGAAAACAGTGTTTAGTTGATGAAAACATCAAAGAGAACATGCATGATGTGACGGAGCGAGCGGATTGGCTAACGACGGTCTGCGGCCGCTCTGCAGCACAGGGTGCTCGGCTAAATGCTACCATCAGCATGCTAACATGCTCACAAAGACGATGCTAACATGCTACAATGTTTACCGTGCTCGCCTTCTTAGTTTAGCATGCTCGCATAAACTCAAGGTACAGCTGAGGCTGATGGGATGTCATCAGTTCTGCAGGTGTTTGCTCATAAACCAGAGTGCTGGACACATTCAAACGTTGAGTTATTACAGGTCATCCTGAGGGAGCATGAACCTCTAAGTGTCATGAGCATCCATCCGACAGTCTGACCTTCGTTGTAGCGGACCTTCATCCTCACGATGTTGATGTTTCGAAACGGTCGCTGCTTCTTTAGGTTGATGATGTGGGTTAAAAAAGGTGCTTTACTGTTATATACATGACGTAGAAACGGGTCAGCCATGACTGTTCACCTGTGCTGCCAGCCACGCCCAGCTGATCACTCACCTGAGATTCATCCCCATCAGTCCAGGGTTCAAGCCGCTCCTCCACACTCACTCAGGGCCAGATCGTTCTTCGTATCACGGAGGACTCTCCAGCGCTCCTGTTCGGACTGACCGGACCTTCCTCTGACTTCACCTGATCTCAGGTAAACACCTCTGCTCTCTGCGTCTGACTCAACAGTGACGGCTGCTCTCAGACCCTCAGACACCTGATGACACAGATGCCAGCTGGTACGGTGGCGGCACCAAACCATCTGAGTCCTTCCTCAGCCAGGCGCTCCGGGACCCTCCTCTTCTCCTGCAGTGTCTGTGGTCCAGTTAAAGCTGGTTATGACCTGTTCAGACTGGCTTTAACTCAGACACTTTCAGCCCTCACAACAGCAGCTGAAGTGCAGTTGGACGGCTAAATAAATAGCTGCATTACTTAAGTAAAAGCACCAATGACTGTTTAAGGTGTCGCTCAAACGGATCGAGTTTGCACCACCTTGAAAGGGAAACGTCACTGACTGTGACTGCAGCTCCGGCCGTGACGTTAAAACAAAAACATGGAGGAATTTTGACACGTTTGCTATCATATAGTGATACGAGGAAGGCTGATTCTGTGATAACTGTCAAAGAAAAGAAGCACGTCATCACATTTAAGATGCTGAAAAACAGTTTTCCATCACCTGCCGATCGATTTGTCAGCGAGTCGTTGCAGCTCTGAGCACAACGTCACATAACAGCACATGACATTATCAATAATGCAGCTGGAGGAAGGATGAGCGGCCTGCTGACACTCAGGTGTGCTGTGTGGGTGGTGTTTGAGCCTTCAGCCTCCGTCAGCATCTGCTGTTCATAAGTCATAGAAAAGGCTGGAGGTGTTTGGAAATGTGTGACGTCTCAAAGAAAAGCAGCAGTGAGTCCTTCATCAAAGATATGCTCCTCAGTTTACACCACAGAGGCGTGGAGAGTGTTTCACTTGTAATCATGTTCAATCATTTCACTATTGCTTGTTTATATTGTTTGGTTTGATGTTTAATGTCTTTTTGTTATCCACTTTTGCTGCTGTAATACCTGAAATTTCCCCACTGTGGGACTAATAACGGTATATCTTATCTTATTTTATCTTATCTTATCTTATCTTATCTTATCTTATCTTATCTTATCTTATCTTATCTTATCTTATCTTATCTTATCTTATCTTATCTTATCTTATCTTATGTGATGTCTGATTGGCTGCTTCTCCTCTCAGTGATCTCACTGTGTGTCATCATGTGGAGCTTTGGACCAAACAAACATGCTGAAGGCGTCACTTTGGCCTTTTTCTCTCTGTTTTCATTATTTCCAGATTTAATTATTTCTACAAAATATTACCAAGAAATACAATGATGTATTTTTAGAAAGGAAACTGTCCAGCGGAGCATGAAGAAACTGAGATGAGCTCCTCATTTACAGCTGCAACATTACAGTGATGAACACATGAAGGAGTTAATAATTAGAATCCAGTGATAATTTACAGATTATTCAGAAATGGGTCTTTCTGCATAATGAGTACTTTTACTTTTGGTACTTTAAATATATTTTGATTGTGATTTGTTAATCAGCAGCACAGACGCTGCTGATACTGTACTTTTGTTCTGTTTCAATCAAGGAGTTTTACTTTTAACAGTTTTGGTTTTTCTGTCCTCGCGGCAGCTGTTTGACGCATCATTTCCACCTTAAATCAGACATGATAATGGAAGTGCAGCGGCTGAAAATGGGTGTGAGTTCAGTTCAGGTTGAGACTTGAAGATGAACCTCGGCGGCCTTCTGTCGCCACACGGACGCAGCTGAGCGAGGACATTCGCCAGCGTACAAACTGTCTTCAGAACGGCGACAGACGTGTTTTAACTTTCCTCTGGTTTACGCTTCATCGGCCATCTTTCCCAAACGCTGCTGTGAATGTGTTGGATAGTTGTTTGTGCATCACGACGGCTCGTTCTGTCTCAGCGGAATCAGCCAGTGACAGAGAGATGATGGAGGCGTCTGCAGTCAGACGAGTCAGACGGGCTGGACACAAACCACCACACACTGAACGTGAGCACACCTGAAGTGACGTCAGCAGTCCTCCACAGTGCGCACGGCAGGTCAACGCAGGACGGACGTCCTCTTCAGTGGATTCTGATGCTAAAACCTTTGATTTTTCCTCAAGTGACACTTTGAAAGCAGGATTTTTTTCT
Source organism: Chaetodon trifascialis (assembly GCF_039877785.1). NCBI lineage: Eukaryota > Metazoa > Chordata > Actinopteri > Chaetodontiformes > Chaetodontidae > Chaetodon > Chaetodon trifascialis. The sequence goes on along the minus strand of NC_092066.1, from coordinate 1,152,384 downwards.
ACTTTGATGCTCCATAAAGACACAGGATGAAACCTTCTGCAGCTCTTCTCAGACATCAAACCTGAACAGTGGAAGAAAGGATGGAAATGTAAAGTAAAGTGACGTCCCACCAAACAGCAAAACCCTGAACTGAAGCTGCTCAAAATCTGAATTATTCCCACAAGAAAGGCAGTGAATTCACCAAAAATAATCAAAAGTTCAAACGTCTTAATGATCAGAAAAACAAGACCAACAATCAAACACAAAAACACTGAATGAAAAGCAAATGCAGCCTGTGGAGAGTACAGCGAAAGAAATGGAGAAAAAAGCAAATAATGGAAAATAAAAGTAGAATACAATAAATAAAAACATGTAGATCAGAAAAGATGAATGAACTCAAGGAGGACAGCGCTCCTGAATGAAGTGATGATCGTCTGCTGGCTGATGCAGAGCGTGAACAGCAGGGGGCAGCAGACACAGAGAAACCTCCACTGATGACTGAATATATATATATAAACATATAATATGTATACACACACACACACACACACACACACACACACACACACACACACACACACACACACACACCACAGTCATGTCATGAAATCAGCTTTTATCATCTGACTGCTTTAAGCTCACATCCTAGAATTACGAGTCTAACTACTCAAAATGCTTCAGTGCAGATAATTAAACAATAATGACAGCAGATAAACAAATAAATCATGCAAAATGAAGAAAACAAAACAAAAAAGAAAACTAAAGACAAAGACAGAAACATAAAATGAAGTGTTAAACAGACAGAATGCTACAGATTCTACTGACGGGACAATAGAAAGAATATGTGTTCAGTGCGTTGACTGATTTTATTATCATTACATTTTGGTGTTTTTGGTTTTCCTGCTTCAGTTTCGGTTGGTTAAAAAACAAACGATTTGTCAGTAAGTGAAAATCAGTCAAACTTTAAGCGTTAGTGTAACATAGAGTGAGAAGGCTGAGAGCAAGACAACAGAAACGAGACGAGAAGGAGACAATGAGACCAAAAAAGATGGACAAGAAAGACGTGACGTCCTCAGTGGACGAAGAACATGAAGCAAACATCTGGAGGGAGAGACAGGTCTGAATATAGGACAGGTGTTTCCTGTGTGTGTGTGTGTGTGTGTGTGTGTGTGTGTGTGTGTGTGTGTGTGTGTGTGTGTGTGTGTGTGTGTGTGTGTGTGTGTGTGTGTCGTCTGTCTGTCTGTCTGCTGCCAGCAGATGGAGGCAGAGACTTGAACATGAAGAACCAGCAGCCGCTCGTCGCCGAGCCTTCAGATTCAAATCACTGAACGCCAGAAAATTCCAAAAATGAAACCAATCAAACATCTAAAATGCACATTTATCATTAATAACATGAAGAGTTTGTTCACATAGAAGCAAAGACAACGTGGACGTGAGTAACTGATGTGATGTGGAAAAATACTTTTAGATACGTGCTGTGGTGGCCACTTTATTAGGTACACCTGTACACCTGTACCTGTACACCTGTCGGCTCCAATGACATAAATTCCACCTTTAGGAGTTTGTAGTGTTCAGTCTGAGGTCCTGTGGTGGACGCAGTACTCACATCCTTTAATTAAGTAAAAGTACTAACACATTACTGCAAAGAAATCACCTGTATCCAAAATCGTACTGAGTAGAAGTACAGACGTATTGCCAGCTTTATTTACTAAAAAGTATCAGTAGTAAAAGTACATAGGTCTTCTCAGATTCATGTACTTAAAGCGTCATTGGTAAAAGTACAGCAGTACATTCAGCTTCATGCAGTAAAAGTACAGCAGTACATTCAGCTTCATGCAGTAAAAGTACAGCAGTACAGTCAGCGTCATGCAGTAAAAGTACAGCAGTACAGTCAGCGTCATGCAGTAAAAGTACAGCAGTACACTCAGCGTCATGCAGTAAAAGTACAGCAGTACAGTCAGCTTCATGCAGTAAAAGTACAGCAGTACATTCAGCTTCATTGGTAAAAGTACAGCAGTACATTCAGCTTCATGCAGTAAAAGTACAGCAGTACATTCAGCGTCATGCAGTAAAAGTACAGCAGTACATTCAGCTTCATTGGTAAAAGTACAGCAGTACATTCAGCTTCATGCAGTAAAAGTACAGCAGTACATTCAGCTTCATGCAGTAAAAGTACAGCAGTACATTCAGCTTCATGCAGTAAAAGTACAGCAGTACATTCAGCTTCATGCAGTAAAAGTACAGCAGTACAGTCAGCTTCATGCAGTAGCTGCTGGAGCTTCGGACACACAAACCAGTTTTCAGGTTCTGGACTTTGGACAGAGTATTTGCTCTGTTTTGTGAAACGTCAGATTGGTCTTTCGGCCTCCGACAGTTACAGTATTTTTACTGTAAATGAAACTCTGCGCTGATCTTTGTTAAAGGCGACAAACCGCCGGCTTCATTTTCAAGAATATGTTGTGTTTTATAAAATGATTGTTTGTTTCTCAGAAAACGAAAAAAGAAAAGTCTTAATCTGAAAAGTGACTGCAGCTGTCAAACAAATGTTGTGGACTAAAAGACGCAGCGAGACGTAAAGTGAATTAAAGGTAACACAAGCAGCATGAAGTGTTGTAAGGTACAAGTATCTGACACTTGTTCTTAAGTACAGTACGTGAATAAAAGTACTGTGTTACTTTGGACCACCGCTGCGCTCGTCGTTACAGGTGACGTTGTATGTTGAGAGGTGCACGTTCAGATGAACAGCAGAACCAGTTTGACCTCAGAGTTAAAACCAGAGAACGTTTTAGCTTTGAGCTCGTTCCAAAGCAGCAAAACCAGCTTCAACAAACTCAACTTTAGGAGACAGAGCAGAACGTCCAGTGTACACGTCAGTACTGTGTCAATGTTAATAAATGTCATTTATGTAATAAATAATATATAATGATATATATAATAATAAATATCATTTAAATTAAACTGCAAAATATAGAAATTCGGATTGATTTACATATAATATTAGTACACGGTGAAGGAATAACAGTTTAGAGTGAAGGGCTGAGGCAGCTCCCTGCAGCCCCAGAGCAGACGTCATGTATGTCAGACACGATCTCCGATGAAGGAAAGTCTGTTGGCATGATATTGCTCGACATGCAAAGAGCCTTTAAAACAGTGAATCACACCGTCTGTTGTCAAAGGTGAGATGCATGAGTTTTAAACTGTATAATGGGTCAGTTCTTACCTGAGGGGGAGCTCACGTCTGTGATGTTGATGGGATTATATCAGAATATTACACGTGGGATGCCTCAGGGTTCCCTTCTCGGACCTCTTCTATTTCTTTCTGATTGTGGTATCTGGGTACGATGTCAGTGAGATGGAGAGCACTCTTACCAGTGAACTGCAAAGTGTAGGAGAGTGACTCAGAGATAACAAGCTCACGGTACATTTCAGTAAAACGAGTCAATCCTCCTCAGGTCTGAGAGGAAGCTGTCGAGAACAAATACGATTAAAAAGCGCCAAGCGTCTCATATTCAGGGATAATAAAGGAACAACGAGTCTCCTGCCAAAACTTTGTGTAAGTGTGCAGAAAACTCACGTTCCTGTTTCACAATGAGGCTTTTCCACTTTTCCGTTCAGAAAGGTCGCTTTGGTCATCCATGCTCTGCTCGGAGCAGCTAAACGTCAGCACAGACGGCAGGCGAGGCAACGTAAAACTCTGGATTTACGCAGCGTCCGTCACACTGTGCCGTTCACATGAGTGATGTAACAGCTCAGTGTGTTTCAGTGATGCTGTTTCATGTATAAATACTGATTCTTCACGTCAGGATGGATTTACACGCCTGACAAACATCAGAAACGTTTTACTGTCAGACCTCAGCTGTGCGCTATGAATCATCTTCTCAATGAAATGATCAGACAGAGACGCACATTACACACTGACCGATGACAACATTGTGTGTGTGTGTGTGTGTGTGTGTGTGTGTGTGTGTGTGTGTGTGTGTGTGTGTGTGTGTGTGTGTGTGTGTGTGTCCATCTGCCTGCTGCAGGACTCTATAGAGATCAATAATTAAACATGGCTAATGGGCTGCAAGCTGCAGCCGGGGACATCTGTCTGACTCTGTGTGTGTGTGTGTGTGTGTGTGTGTGTGTGTGTGTGTGCGTGTGTGTGTGCGTGTGCGTGTGTGTGTGTGTGTGTGTGAGTGTGTGTGTGTGTGTGTGTGTGTGTGTGCATCAGACTGAGCATGCTCAGTGCAGCTGTATCATAACGAGGTCAGAGCCTCAGTTTGACCTGCTGACCTCCAGAAACACGACGTCGACAGCAGAGATCAAGTTTAAATATTAACGACGCTGATGTTTGTACAAGTACTGATAGTAATACTGGTAGTACTGATAGTAATGCATTTTAAAAATGACAGAGATGGATTTGGTCGGACTCCTCTGCTCCTCTTCAGCTGCTTCATGGACGAATGAATGGATGTTAAGGTCACGGGTTCGAGGCCCTGAACAGTGATGTGTGCAGTTCATCACAACGAACAACACGTGAAGTGCAGTTTGTTTAAGCTCGTTAGCAGGCTGAACAGCATCAACACACAAACTGCAGCACATCACGCCTCCACCTGACAGACCCAGATGTTTATTTGTCTTAAGACGGATGTTTACCACCGCTCTGTCTTCATGCTCCGTCTTATTCTCAGTCAGAGACATGACACCCCCCAAAACCACAAACTGTGATTTTTACATTTTGATTTTTGTACAGATTAAATAAACGTGGAGATCTGCAGTCATCCTCATTTCTCCCTCTGTGCTCTATGTCTCCCCTGTCCGTCTCTCCTGTCTGTCTCCCCTGTCTGTGTCTCCCCTGTCTGTCTCTCCCCCGTCCGTCTCTCCTGTCTGTGTTGCTGCAGGGCGTGGCCAGCAGGTTGGGACCAGCCTCCTGAACTCACCTGCACACAATCACCAATCAAGAGCCACCTGCTCGCTCAGTATATAAGCAGCTGGATTCACCACCAGCAGCCGTCGTGTCGTCGTGCTGTCGTGCCGTCGTGTTGTCGTGCCGTCGTGCTGTCGTGCTGTCGTGCCGTCGTGCTGTCGTGTCGTCGTGTCGTCGTGTTGTCGTGCCGTCGTGCTGTCGTGCCGTCGTGCCGTCGTGCTGTCGTGTCGTCGTGTCGTCGTGTCGTCGTGCTGTCGTGCCGTCGTGCCGTCGTGCTGTCGTGTCGTCGTGTCGTCGTGCTGTCGTGCTGTCGTGCCGTCGTGTCGTCGTGTCGTCGTGCTGTCGTGCTGTCGTGTCGTCGTGTCGTCGTGCCGTCGTGCCGTCGTGTCGTCGTGTCGTCGTGCTGTCGTGCTGTCGTGTCGTCGTGCTGTCGTGCCGTCGTGCCGTCGTGCCGTCGTGTCGTCGTGTCGTCGTGCCGTCGTGCTGTCGTGCTGTCGTGTCGTCGTGTCGTCGTGTCGTCGTGTCGTCGTGTCGTCGTGTTGTCGTGTTGTCGTGCCGTCGTGCCGTCGTGCTGTCGTGCCGTCGTGCCGTCGTGCTGTCGTGTCGTCGTGTCGTCGTGTCGTCGTGCTGTCGTGCCGTCGTGCCGTCGTGCTGTCGTGTCGTCGTGTCGTCGTGCTGTCGTGCCATCGTGCCGTCGTGCTGTCGTGCCGTCGTGTCGTCGTGCTGTCGTGCTGTCGTGTCGTCGTGTCGTCGTGTCGTCGTGCTGTCGTGCTGTCGTGTCGTCGTGCTGTCGTGCCGTCGTGTCGTCGTGTCGTTGTGCTGTCGTGCCGTCGTGTCGTCGTGTCGTTGTGCTGTCGTGTCGTCGTGCCGTCGTGTCGTTGTGCCGTCGTGTCGTCGTGCCGTCGTGTCGTCGTGTCGTTGTGCTGTCGTGTCGTCGTGTCGTCGTGTCGTCGTGTCGTCGTGTCGTCGTGTCATCGTGCCGTCGTGCTGTCGTGCTGTCGTGTCGTCGTGCTGTCGTGCCGTCGTGTCGTCGTGTCGTTGTGCTGTCGTGCCGTCGTGTCGTCGTGTCGTTGTGCTGTCGTGTCGTCGTGTCGTCGTGTCGTCGTGCCGTCGTGCTGTCGTGCTGTCGTGTCGTCGTGTCGTTGTGCTGTCGTGTCGTCGTGTCGTCGTGTCGTCGTGCTGTCGTGTCGTCGTGCTGTCGTGCCGTCGTGCTGTCGTGTCGTCGTGTCGTTGTGCTGTCGTGTCGTCGTGTCGTCGTGTCGTCGTGTCGTCGTGTCGTCGTGTCGTCGTGCTGTCGTGTCGTCGTGTCGTCGTGCTGTCGTGTCGTCGTGTTGTCGTGCCGTCGTGTCGTCGTGCTGTTGTGCCGTCGTGTCGTCGTGTCGTTGTGCTGTCGTGTCGTCGTGTCGTCGTGTCGTCGTGCTGTCGTGTCAGCAGCCCTGTCAGCGTCTGTCTCGTCTACCTTCAGTTTACCTTGTCGCTGGGGTTTCTCTGTTGTGTTCAGGTGTTTCGTCCTCACCTGCTCTGTCTCTCTGGTGGTCTGCTCTCACTGAGGGCCTGGATCCGTCCTCCCTTCAGCTCAGTTTAAGGACTTGGCTTTGCTTGAACTCGTTACCTTTTCTTCATTAAAACACCTGAACTGTTGTCCCGCCTCCTGCCTGGCACTTTGCTTCCTGTAATCAGAACGAGACGGAGCTTGCTAATCTTCAGGTGTCACAGGTACAGCCACGGTCTTTATGCTAAGCTAAGCTAACCACATCCTGACTCAGCTCGGTAAACACAGACATGATACAGATCTTAATGTGTCCTCGCAGACAGACAGCAAACAGGCACATTTCCAGAGTGCTGAACTGCTTTTATCTGCTCGCGAGGGTCAAACTGCGAGCGGGCTTTAGACGTGGACGCACTCGGCTGTTTGATTCTGTCCTCGGGTCAGTTTGAACCGCTGGAGGAACAGAGTTCATCGCAGCTCTGAGCAGATCAGAGAGCAGCAGCTCTTCTCCTACATGAACAGGAAGTTACACTTTCGCCTCTTCCTGTTTCAAACCCACTTTTCATTTCTGGGCTTTCGCTTTGAGTCGGACGAGTTTCAACCCTGCACTTCAGCGTTTTTCTGCACCAAATCCTGCATCTCCTGATAAACGTGCCGAATATTCTGTCTTTAAATCAATAAGGCTTCATCTAATCTGTCAGTAAACTGTGCGTGCCTGCGTGCCTGCGTGCGTGCGTGCCTGCGTGCGTGCGTGCGAGCGTGCCTGCGTGCGTGCGTGCGTGCGTGCGAGCGTGCGTGTGTGCGTGCGTGCGTGCGTGCGTGCGTGCGTGCCTGCGTGCGTGCGTGTTTTCGCTCTTTATCTAGCTTCCTTCTTATCAGCTGACTCTCGGTGAAAACCACCAGCTCACCTGCTGCAGCTTTGAGTTTCTGTGTCTGACTGGAACAGAAACAAACACTTTGCTGTCTTTGAGTCTTTTTAGAAAATACCATCATTGTAAATTTTGGAAAGCAGACTTGTGATGTGAGGGATCGCCGAGTCGACTCCCAGACCGCCACAGAAGTCTAGTCTGGAAAGACAAAGTGCTCCCCTGTCGTTAGCGCTGTGGAGACACGAGCAGGCGGTGAGTTAAAGAGAGCATCGCTCATCCGGCGGGAAGCTGCAGTAAAAGTATGAAAGAGTACAAATATAAAATATTAAATATCAGCAAGGTGCAAATCCAAAATATACACAGAAAACCAACCACACCCGAAACTATGAGCCGCTGAACGGTCGGGATCATAGTGGTCAGCTGCACAGCGTCCCGACAGGAAAGAGACCGAGTCCTTCTTCTTGTGTGTGTAAACAGCTGATTTCATTCTGTACCTTTTTATTATCTTATCTTATCTTATCTTATCTTATCTTATCTTATCTTATCTTATCTTATCTTATCTTATCTTATCTTATCAGAGTCTACAGTCATGCTGCACCTTGGCAAAGCGATGTTTTGAGCTAAATGCTAACATCAGCATGCTAACATGCATATGTTTGCCTGTTAGCATGCTAACGTCTGAGGCTGATGGGAATGTCTTCACTCCTGCAGGTGTTTGGACAGTGTTGGACACGCTGACACGATGATGGCGCTACATGAGCAGACGTGGGATGGTGGAACGGTGGTAACACTGTCACCTCACAGCTAGAAGGTCCCGGGTTCGATTCTGTGGGCGGTGGGGGCGTGTCGTCCACCATGCCTTCAGTGCCTGCTGCTCGAGGAAAGGGGCCGTTCTGTGTGGAGTTTGCATGTTCTCCGCGTGCTCACCTGAGGTATCCTCCATAAAAAACCCATGAAAAACATGCAAGAAGACCACCACCTGACCAATGGTGACGAAGAGGAACCCCGGGCGCCGCTGTCGGCTGGCAGCCCACCGCTCCTGGTCTGCCGCGGAGGAAGGCGACCAGGAGCGGTTAACTGGGGAGAAATAATTTCACAGAGGCATGGCGTGTGCATGCAGTGTGCAACTAACTGTGTGCGATAATAAAAAGTGCGTTTCTTCTTCTCTTCTTCGGTCAGGGCTTGAGTTTGTAGTTTCCTGCTGTGCCTCCAGGTGTTAGCAGTGACGCCGTGAGTGAAGAGCCGCTTTAAAATGTTCCAGGTGCAGCTCTTACCTGTCCTCTGGTTCACTAGGACGGACTCACAAAGTGCATTGTGTTGTCCACCAGGACAACAAAACCACCTGGAGGAGTCACCTGAGCACAATCAGGGATCTCCCCCTCCCCTCCTCCACCAGCAGCCCCCCAGCGAGGGCTTGGACCAAACACCTCCCATTGTTATGTGTGAAGCTTCAGCCATCTGAAAGTCTTCTCTTCTCATGCTAATGCAACGCACACAAAGGCAGCTAACGCTTTAACAGGAGGGGAAATGGCTCCTGCTGAACTCTGTGTGTGTGTGTGTGTGTGTGTGTGTGTGTGTGTGTGTGTGTGTGTGTGTGTGTGTGTGTGTGTGTGTGTGTGTGTGTGTGTGTGTGTGTGAGAGAGAGAGAGATGCAGCTGCAGATGTGTTTTTGCTTGATGAAGACTTCACTCTGCCTTCGTCGTTCCACTAAAGCTTTTCATCAAAGTTTCCTTTCCAGCGTTTCTTCTCTGTTTTTATCCTGAACTATTGTTTGATATTTTGTTCCTTTTCATTTCTAAATCGTCTGAGTTCAGTTGCCTCGTTGCCTCCTGAAACGCTTCAACGCTGGCTCATCCACATGGTCTGTCTCTGCAGACATTTCAGCCTTTTGCTTCGGATGTTTCCACGGAGAGGAGAAAGACACGACCCCGAGCTCTCGAGCTCCAGAGAGTTTGTTCTCACCTTCTTGGTTCATTGGTGGAGCGAGATCAGCACGTCCACGTCCACACGACGGCGTACGAATTGATTTTATTTGGTGTTTGTCAGACGCCACCGGAGAGGCTTCGCTGATCAATTCAATTCAATTCAATTCAATTCAATTTTATTTGTATAGCGCCAAATCACAACAGAAGTTGTCTCAGGACACTTTCCATACAGAGCTGGTACAGACCAAACTCTTTATCTACAGAGAAACCAACAATTCCCTCATGAGCAGCACTTGGCGACAGCGGCGAGGAAAAACTTCCTTTTAACAGGCAGAAACCTCGAGCAGAACCAGACTCTGGGTGGGCGGCCATCTGCCTCCACCGGCTGGGTGAGAGAGGAAGAGCAAGAGAGGGAGAGTGAGACAGACAGACAGACAGACAGACAGACAGACAGACAGACAGACAGACAGACAGACAGACAGACAGACAGACAGACAGACAGACAGACAGACAGACAGACAGAGACAGACAGGCAGACAGAGACATGCAATCGCAGTAACAGTGACAGTGGATGTAATAACAGCAGTAGCAGTCCAGAGACACAGCTGAGACGCGCGTGTGGACACTGACTGCATGAACTCACGGTAACTCGTCTGCATGCAGCAACTCTTCGAGCCCTTCATGTGGTTTTTCTTTCTTTGTGGCTTCAGGCTCCGAAAAGTTCTGTGTCGTCGAGGAAACTCATTTTTACGACTTTATTTTATGAGAATTTCTTTGCCAAAGCAGTGATTGAACACACGAAGCTGCTGTCAGTGAACAGTTTGATTATTGATGATTGATTCTGTTTGTCTTCAGAGTCCAGACTGGTTGAGACTCACAGTTGTCTCATGATGTCCTTTGTCTTGTCTTGCTTGGACGCTGCACGTTGTCACTGGTGACCATGTGATCACTCGGACTGAAATGTGTGGAAATATTTCAGGTTTGGCTTTTAAACACAACCTCTTGTTAAATCTTTCAATTCAATATTCCTTTATTCGTCCCTCGAGGGACGTGTTTTACAAGAGAATGGATTTTAAATGCTAACATTAGCATGCTAACATTAGCGCATTAGCAGTAAGCACAAGTGCAGCTGAGGCTGATGGGAGTTCCATCCATTCGGCAGGTGTTTGGTCAGAAACAAAGTTTGGACACATTAAAATGTTGACCTGATGATGGTGCTAGAGACAAAGTCTGAGGATCGCCAGAGTTCATCCAGAGGGGAACAAGAGCGTCTGACCCAAAGCAGAAAGCAGCCAATGGGTGTCGACCAAAGCGATGGACAGACGTCGTAGCCGCTGAGTCTGACTGCTGACAGCGATGCAGCCGGGACAGCAGCTGTCCTCGTAAAGAGCGGCTTCCAGGAAACAAGAGGAGGACAGGGAGGTCTGAGGCAGGAGGTCTGGAGGAAAGGGAGCAAAGGGGACCAGAGGAGGTCTTCTGAAGGAGCGGTGGAGGAGCAGCAGGGTTGTTGAGCCCCTCGCTGTCTCAGCTTGTTCTTTCAAACAGAATTCCAGCTGTAAATGCGGAGCCTCGGGCGACGGGCTCGTAAAGCTGCAGAGACGCCTTTAAAACCACCGGCTGAGGCTGCGTTTGAGCGTGTGCGCCTCAGACAGCACACACATCACACACCAAGCATCACAGCAGGACAGCTGCTGCTCAGACGGTCAGCAAGTGGACATCTGACAGCAGGTGGACATCTGACAGCAGGTGGACATCTGACAGCAGGTGGACATCTCAAGCGTCCTGCAGCTTCTCTGGATCCTCCACAAGTCAGCTGGACCTCCTGGTCTTCCTGGAACCAACGTCCTGCACGTGTCAGGACTCTTCTTCTGCTCCTGGATACATTCTGTCAGAGACGGACAATGAGATGTCCTGATAAAAGACAAGAATGGACGAGGTGAAGAGTCCATCATGACAGCTCGGTGTGTGTCTTCAGTCGAAGAAAAGAGGCTGCTGATGTGTTTTCCAGCTCAGGTTCATTCAGAATACGGAGCAGTGAGGAGACACCGACCAATAGAAACCTTCGTATTCATCTCCTTGTCTTCGTGATGTGTGTCCAGCGTCCAGGTGTCTGATCACGTGTGCGCAGGTGTGACAATAATCAGAAACCAGGAATCAGCTGTTTTACCTGCAGCAGCATTCAGCTTCCAGGAATTACTTGATGTGGACATGCGCAACGTTTCTGAGTATTTTTTGTATTTTATGTCTTCATGACGTCATCAGTCGTCAGTGGACAGAGACCTTATTCCGATACAGCCAATCAAATCTCTCTTAAAGCAGTGAGGTCAGCGAGTCAGAGAGGAGGGCAGCGCTAAGGTCAGTTGACAGGAGGTGATGAACAGCTGGTCCACTCAGCCGAAACGACTGGTTGATCAAATGTCAAACATGAAATGAAACGTTATTGTAATAATCAGGTGTGAGAGATTCTTTCAGAAGTCCAGATTCTCTGATTCCAGCTTGTTAAATGTGGATGTTTTCTGGCCTCTTCACTCCTCTGACAGTGAACTCAGTGTCTCTGAGTTGTGCGTGGACAAAGCGAGACATTTGAGGACGTCCTCTTTGGTTTTGGGAAACACAGACAGGGACGTTCAATGATGAAGACACACATTTCACAACATACTGACATTATTTTTGACCACCAAAACTTTCAGGTTCAGGTCAGATTGAGGTGATTCCACTGAAAAGAGTCGATTCTGCTCTCTTAAATGCGTCTGTGACCGAGTCTTAATGAAAATGAAATAAAAAGTGAAGTGATTCTGACGAAATGTTTTAAAGAGCGTACGTAAAAGCAGCCGAACGCGTCCGGCAGACACGTGGAGGTGACGCCCGCTGACCTCTCTCCTCTGTGTGATGTCAGACATCAGGCTTAATGTCCTTGTTGGGCTAATCGATAGAGAGAGGCGACGGTGAGCTGCTGTGGGCGAGCGAGCAGGGTGGTAGAGTCATGTGACCTGAGGAGGAAGATGAAGAGTCAGCGGAGGGTTTCACTGGCTGTTGGTTACTAAAGAGGACAAACATGAAGACAAGCAACCTTCATCACTGTCAGTAAAACAAATTCACAGTGACATCATCGGTGGGTGTGGTCACAGGTAGAGAGGACACGTCTGACCACAGCATGGAGCCAGAGCTGAAACAGACAAACGTCTCAGCAGAGGAGACAGAGAAGTGTCTCTTTCATGTCTCCGATGGACGTGTTCGCTCAGCGAAGCACAAACTTCTGGTTGAATCATCATCATCATCAAAAGATGGACATCTGCATCATAAGACGACTGTGGACACGGACTGAAGGAGAGAGGTCGACTACGACTCCCAGGGTGCATTTCAGCGAGAAACATCCAATCATAGAGCTTCAGAAAGTTCTGTGCAGCACAAACAGTGAAGGGAGGCTGAAGACTGCCGTGCTGAGAAAAGAGATTTACTGTCAACAAAAGGTTTTTCTACTCGTGTAACGTGTGAATGAAGGTTCAGACGACACTGGTCCTCCATCAGACTGAGGTTTGTCCCAGAGTCTACGACCCGACGTGACTCTGAGACATCAGCAGTCTGAGTATTGACGGATCGGCGGTGCTGAAGCAGCACAGAGATTCGTTTCATCTTGGATCCATATGTGACCTTCAGACGTGGAATCCTGGAGCCTAAGGTGTCCCTTCAGCAGTGTGTGGACGTGGGACAGCGCGAGGATCATAGAGACACACTGTGGCTGTAGTGACCCCATGATACCACCCAGCAGAGTCCGCACTGCTGTCTGACCAAACACGACTTCTCTGAGGCAATGATCAAAACAGGTGATCAGAACATAAACGTATCGATGTGTTATCCAGGTGAGTGCCGTGCTTTTAATCCAGGTGAGTGCCGTGCTTTTAATCCAGGTGAGTGCCGTGCTTTTAATCCAGGTGAGCGCTGTGCTTTTAATCCAGGTGAATTCTTATGAGCTAGCTAACAATTCAAGGCTGTCTATTAGCATTATAAAGCTAAATTGCTAACACGCGTAAGTTTTCATCTCAGTGTGGTTTCCTGGGAAAGCAGGTGGGTTTCAGACCCGTGTCCCACAGACAGCTGATGGACAAACCCGGCTGAGCAGGACCTGGACCTCACACCTGAACCTGAGCCTGAACCTGCTCACTGCTCCACTGCATGAACTCAGCATGTTGCTTCAGTGACACTCAGAGGAAGTCACAGTCAGACGAGCGACCTGCACTTCCTCTTGTGCCAGATAGCACAGGTTATATACTGTTACCACACACACACACACACACACACACACACACACACACACACACACACACACACACACACACACACACACACACACACACACACACACACCATGAGTTCCATGTCGCTGCATGCGTGACTTTCAGACCTGCAGCTGCTGATTAATGTGAAGGCTGCAGAGCAGAAAGTTAAATTCACTGACAGATTTAATGTGTGTTTATTAAAAGCACTGCTGCTTATTTATTATTTCGTTATTTCTCACCTCTCAGGCCTCTGAAAATTAAATCAACTTAATCAGAAAGAAAAGCACTTAATGAGCCGATTTGAAGTTGTTGAGAAAAGACTTTTTTCCAGAACAGAATATGTCTTTATTGTCCACCAGGGAGGAAAAAATTAGCCTTCAGCTCAGCAAACACACAACAGACAAGCAGCAAGCAAAACACACACAAGCTCACACTTCACATTAGAAACGGTGTCTGTCCATTAACTCTCATCAGTCACTCTGATGGCACTTTGGACGAAGGACCTCAGACATAGGTTGGAGTTGCTGAAGGACTCTATAGCGCGTCCTGGAGCTCAAAGGCTCAAACTGGCTGAAGGGAGGACGGGACATCTCTCCTTCTTCTTCAAGGGCTTTGGCCAGCTGCTTTGCTTGCTATTGATACGATCCTAAAAAGTATATTCTTAGATCTGCAGGTTGTCCAGAACACTGATGTCACTTCGTCATCGCCATGGACAGGGAAACCTGTCCATGGCTGCAGACCTGCAGCACAAACACAACCATGTGCACATCCACACCCGTCTTTGTCAGGGTGTCCACACACTTTTGGCCATATGATGTATTTATGCATCATTAGTGCTTCAGCTGTTGTTCATAGGACTCCCTCTGAAACGCTCCTGACAGTTAAGACGACTTTTATTACCACGACTGCCCAGAACCCAGAATATAGACATGAAGTCTGCGCTCCGTCTGACTTTATGTGTCTGTCCATCCATCCATCATCCATCCACCCGTCCATCCATCCGTCCATCCATCCGCCCGTCCATCCACCTGTCCATCCATCCGTCCATCCATCCGCCCGTCCATCCGTTCGTCCATCCGTTCGTCCATCCGTTCGTCCATCCGTTCGTCCATCCGTTCGTCCATCCATCATCCATCCGCCCGTCCATCCGCCCGTCCATCCATCCGTCCATCCATCCGCCCGTCCATCCGTTCGTCCATCCATCATCCATCCACCCGTCCATCCGTCCATCCGTCCATCCCTCCATCCGTCCATCCCTCCATCCATCCATCCATCCATCCACCTGGTAACCTGAGCCTAATCACCTGTGACCTCATACTGGGCCTGATGCTTCTCTTCACACTGACCTTTACTGATCTGCTGCTCAGACTAATCCTGCAGTTTTTGAGGAATTCCATCCATCCATCCATCCATCCATCCATCCATCCATCCATCCATCCATCCATCCATCCATCCATCCATCCATCCATCCATCCATCCATCCATCCATTTTCTGCCACTTATCCAGACTCTGCATTTACCTGAACAGGTGTGTGTACCTGTAAGCTCCTCAGCTGGCTCCTGCTAACAATGGTGTCTATGAGCAGCCTTCATTTAAAGAGTCCTGCAGTCTAAACCTTCCTGCGTGTTGCGTCTAAAGCTCAGTCCAACACTCCTCGTATCGTTCTACAAATGGAGGAGTCGCTTATTAAACTGATACCTGCGGACTCCCTGACATGAAGCCGTGTTGTTTACTGCGTCACTGCAACACGTTCAAACACGTCGGCTGCTCGCTGCACGGCTGACGCACCGAGCAACACGACTCGTCAGACACCAGAAAGACTCTCTGCCTCTGATTTCTCGTTTCGTCTGGTTTCCCTCCAGCGAAGTCTCAGTTACGGTGGGAGAAGCAGTCAGCGGGCAGTTTATAGGAAAACCAGTCTGAAGTGCAGTTTTTTCTATTTTGAGCAAAGTTTAGTGTTGTGGACCAAACTGCACCAGCCTGGATCAACTCTGAACCTGGACTAGTGTCAGTCTGAGGCTCCAGATATTTAAACTCCACTGTGACCGCTCTTCATCATGAATCCAACACTGAGTTGATGTGGTTTCATATTCAAAGCCGTCGTCTTTCCGAGGAAGTCGTGTAATAACTCTGCTGCTAACTTTCGCATGTATTTATTCACATGTTGTATCTCTTGCAATGATTTATTTTTGGATGAAATAGTTTGAGGAAGTATTATTATGTTTATCTTTGATTTAAAGCCAAGCAAGTTTATTTGAGAGAACCTTTCAGCCACCAGCTCGAACTCAAACAGTGTTTTACAGAAGCCATAAAAAAACTATTAAAGAGGCCAAATTATGCTCATTTTCAGGTTCATACTTTTATTTTAGGTGTCTACTAAAAGAGGTCCAACATGGAGCAGACAACAGAAAACATGGCTGCCACCGACAGACTCATGTCTGACCAGGGCAGCTGAATCCCATCAGGGACGCACAAATGCTCGTGTTTTCTTTAGATTTCAAAGGATCAAACCAGAGATGTCCTGCAGGACGTCTGCAGGTGAGTTACAGCTGAGGTCAGATGAATCACATGTCTTGAAGACTCGTGCCTGTAAATCTACATACAAGCTAAAGTCCACTACAGTCTACACAAATAACAGCGTTCACAGAGCACGACTGCGACAGCCAACTCACAGAAATGCCTGACCAATAGGAAGCCAGCTGAACGTCTGCGCGCTCAGGTGTGCTCTGACACCGGAGGACCGGACGCTGACCGGCATGCACACATTAGCCTGTTAAGGGGCCCTGGAACAAAAAAGTGTTGTCTGACCCCACTCACACTTCCAATAACTCCAGTCTGAAGCTGTGTGCTGACGCAGGACCCCTCCACAGGACAGGCCATGAGGTGAAGAAGTGATCCGGGACATGTCGCACTTAATATTGTACTTCAATGGTGCAAATCCCTAAACAAATATGCAGTTAATCAAATTATTCACAACCAGTTGACGCACAGTGAACCTGGAGCTTTGGGGGCCCGCGGGGTCTGGGGCCCCAGTGAACCTGACTGCTCTGCTCAGCTGGTGATCCAGGCCCGTTTGAGGACAATAGATTTGTGTTGGGACCCAAAACTGAACTGATTTAATGACTGATTTTAAAGAATATTTTTGGGGCATTTTCGTCTTTATTGGACAGTTTTGACAGCTGAGAGGCAGACAGAGACATGACACGCACTCAAAGGTCCCCGGTGACGTTTCAAAGCGTTCTGACTAACCATCATCCGGGGCCAGATTCAGGAGCGTAACAGCCTGCTCGCCCAGACCTCTCTGAACCTGAACACCTCTGAGAGGCTCAGGTACAAAGTTCTTCTTCACAAACCAGAACATGGCACATGGTGTGTTTGCGCATCTTTATTCTGGATCCAGGTCTCTGCTGGAGCCTCCACAGGCCGGCGTACAGCCCGCCGCCCGACCGGGGCTGGTCAAAGCACGGCTGGCCTGCTGTGGCCACGGCGTGCTTCTCGTAGTCGTCCTTCTTGTGTTACGATGGACAGACCTGAGGCATCTGGATGCAGCATCACCTCCTGATCTGCGACCAAATTTTGTTCTAGGAACGCGTCCTAAAAGTGGCTTTAGAGCAGCGAAAAGAAAACCCAGGACCACGGACGCCAGCTGCAACACGTTCCTCACATGTCTGCACTGGAGTCGATGTTTGGCTCCCGAGTCATCGGTGGCATCACTGAAAGTGAATCTCTGGAGCCCCAACTTCAATTTCAATTCAAACCAATAAAATAAAAAACACCCACTAACTCATAAACATCTGTGCCACCGTTCACTGTCTTCACTGTCTTCAGACGTGAGCAGCGTCTCGTGTCTCTTGCGTTTGCGTTCTGCTGCACTCAGAAGTCACATCTTTAATGTGAACCGGCACTTTGAAATAAACGCCTTGCTTTTCCCGCCTGGATGTTCCACACAGTCCAAACCAGGTGCGAGGGATGGAGCCACACTTCGCTTCTGCTGAGGGATCGCTTACTCCCGGTTCTGCTCTCTCTGATACCTGCTTAAATATTTTATAATACAGCTTAATGAAACATGAAGAGGTCGGCTTTTCCAAGCAATTACACATAATGAATGTGGCTCTCAGAGATCATGGCGGTAAAAGGCGCTTTTCCTCGGCAGCGAATGGGGAAGAGTAACATGTGAAAGACTGAAGTGAAACTCTATACACTGATGCCGCTCACACACGCACAGCCAGTCCAGAGTCCGAATCCGGATCCGCAGTTTACAGCGCGCCGCAGGAGCCTAGTTTGAATTGACGGACGTCCGCGGCAGCCAATCAGCGCTCGTCGTGCGCCAAAGCTGTGTTTATTCCACTTAGCCGACCAATCGGAGTCTCCCTCCGCGGCAGAGTGCGTCATCAGAGTAGAATGCGAATGTGGGCTGCTTGTTACCGGACCACACTCTGCTCCCATCCCCCATCCTGAGCCAGCAATGGCGGCCGCTTTTGCCGCTTTGTCCTTCTCATGTTCAGCTTGTAAAAGCCATGTGTACAAAACTCGGTAAGGAAAAATACGTGTTTGCCCTTGTGTTTCATAAGAATGCGTGTCAGTTCATGAGCACATTATAATTAGATTTGGCACTTGTCTCATCGCATGTCTGTTGTGTCGCACTGCTTTTTTCCCTCCTCCACGAGGACGGGCCATTTCTCGTGGGTTCTAACAATGGAGGAGGAAATGAGGCCACCAGCACTGTACTGCACCCGCTCACTGAGCAGCCTGCACTCACTCCAGCACACTGTCACAGCGTTTTCTGGCCCATCAAAACTCTGTGTTTATTCGTGCATCGACCTTGGCGCACGATTTTATGGGATGTTATGTAAAAAAAAAAAAAAAAACTCAAGAGCGTCAAGTGCGCACATCCACAGATGAGTGAGGGACTTTCAAACATGGGCGTCGGGAAGGGGAGGGGCGACCATCAAGAGCTCTGACAAGACATGGCGGCGGTGTTCCATATTTCCACTCTTTGAGCCTTTTGTCTGATTGATTGTGTTCATCAGGCGGGTGTCGAGGCGACACTGGCTCCATGAAGAACTTTAATCCTCCAACAGAGTCCGAGGCGTCGACATTTCGCCTCTTTTCCCCCTAAGACTCGCCTGTATTCCCTTGTCCCGTCGGTGGGCGGGAGAAGAGCTCTGGAGTCGCCTCTTGACTCGACCAGAGGAACATCAATCAAATTGTGACACTACGTCAACCGAAGCGCTGCCTATTCGACATATTTAGTGCGTACTTCGGTGTAAACTCGGTTTTCTCGGTTTGTCGGCGTCGGCGCGGCCGTCACGTTGACGGCTGAGGCCGTTTTCTGATGTTTAATCGGCCGACTTATTGTTTTTGTGGAGAAAAGACAGTTGCAGCGGCGGACTGGGGGGGGCGTGTCCTCCGGCTTTAGAAATTCTATCCATTGTTCCACTCCAACGCGCGAAGAGAACACCTCTGTTGAACCTTCAGCCAATCGGCGGCCGCCGACCTCCTCTGGACGCCGCCCACAAGCCTATATTAAAGGCTCGGCCGTCAGCAGCGTTGGCCACTGGCACAATATAATACAGATTGATCCGCAAACCGAAGAGAGGGATTTACTTTATTCACCTTTCATTTCAGCCGTCCTTTATTTTATTGAACTAAAACAATGGCAGACACACAAGTTGGCTCGGATATCTCAGCCAAGGTAAGCCGCCTCTCGGCTCCCCGGAGCCGCTTCTCTCTAAGCCCCTCAGCAGGATGAGGCTTTTCCAGGCTGTAACCTAGATTTTTAAAAAACCTTCCGTCGTCGCTTCGCGCTCATTCGGACTCTGCGCCGTCGGAGCCATCCGGGGGGGGCTTAGAAAGAGGGGCCAGCCGGTGCTCGCGTCTTTTTCTCTAAACTCCGTTGGCAAACATGTTCGAATTAAAGCGGGGGTCTCGGCACCGCATCGTGGAAACGGGCTGCGTTTCCAGTCCGCGTCTCATTGTCCGGAGAGGAACAGTCTGCGCGGGTTCTTTGTTTATCCAGGCGGCTCGGTTCTCCTCGCCGAAACACGCACCTCCAGCCCGGCGCGAAGCACCGACAAACGGCTCTCGCTCCAACACGCACCGGCCGCCTTTCGGCTCCTCAGCCGCGGCTCTTATTGCCGAATTGACGCGCCTATTTGCACATTTATCGCACATCCTCCAGGCTGCTTAATGCCAATTAATTCGAAGTCCAATCCCGCTTCCAGATGAAGAGAGAGGCTAATATCCCGGCTGTCTTATTAATAGAGCGGTAACGAGCTGTGGGGCTGAGCAGCGGACTAAATGGGATTTCGGAGGCTCCAGCTGGGGTCTGGAGCGTGAAGTTGTTCCGTTTGAATGGAGGACGGTGAGGCAGGCAGGCGGTGCGTAATTCACACCAATGTCAACTTTCGGGGCTCTGCGCGTCCAGCCTTTAAAATGCTCTTCAGCCTTTTTGTTGGTGGTCCCGTTTTTAAAATGCAAAGGCGGGCCTGCCTGCACCGTCCGACCCGGTTTGTTTACCGACTGTGGAGGATCGGCTGCTGCTGAACGGGCTGTTTATTCCGCGTCCGTTCACCGGAGAGCCTGATGCCCACGGCGAGCCGCGGCTTCCGCCTCCTCCTCAGCGCGTTTGGAGCATGTTTGCAGGGCGCGTTTGTGTCTCAGGGGAAAAGTTTTCTTTCTTTTTCTGTAATGCAGCCCACTTCTCGTGTGTGTGTGTGTGTGTGTGTGTGTGTGTGTGTGTGTGTGTGTGTGTGTGTGTGTGTGTGTGTGTGTGTGTGTGTGTGGCCGGGCTGTGGAGGTGTGATGTGACGGTGCTGGTTTCCCGTCTTTGTGACCCATCACCGTGTGGGCTTCTCCCCCTCTCTGACCACCTTTGGGCTCCTTTAAACGTTAATTTCCATCCTGTTGGACTTTGGATCAGATTGGGTAAAACTTTAATAGCCCCCGCGGGGGGAGTCGGGTCTCCGCGGCGGCAGCGGGGAAGAATAGGAGCCAGCCTCGACGTGCAGTAAGAGCAGCAGCAGCGAGCCGCGGAGCTGAATAATTATGAGTGATTATAACAGATGAACATATGGAGGAGGTGGGGAGGGAAAACCGAGGCCCGGTATTAGCGCCGGTAATCCGGGGTGCCTGTTCAGCCACTATTTATAGTTGTGGAGCATTTTTACGCACAAGCGCCTTTTTACGCACAGTCGGTGAGAGCGCGCGGAGCTCGAGCTCAGCTGAACCTCGCTCGTCTCCTGCCGAGGAGCCTCCGATGCTGCTAAACAGCTTAATGGATTTTAACCAATAAGATTATGTAAAGCAATTAATCAATAGCGGTGTAAGTGTTGGCTGTGTGTGGCGCGCGTGCAGCGGGGATAATAGCTTGTGAACGGACGATGTCTGCAAAACGAGGAAACCGAGCGCTATTAATAGGCTCGGCGGGCGGTTTTCCGGTGTGAGCGGGGAGCAGAAAGCCCCTGGAGGGATTTTTGGTGGCTCCGGCCCCGCCGCGCTGCCTCGTTTTCGTCTTTCCAGCCGCTTTTCTCGCCTGCCATGTGTCGTCTTCTATTGTCCTTTCCAGCCTCCGTTACAACAAGCGGCCAGCAGCGGCGTGCATGGCGCTCGCCGCCGCCTCCTCCTCCTCCTCCTCCTCCTCCTCCATCGCCACCTCCCCCCTGCTCCTGCGCCCTCCTGTGTTATTTTAAACGGAGCAGTGCATCCTGGGTATTGCAGTGCCTCTCCCGGGCGTGTCTCGTGACATATGGCGGTGACGGCAGCCCGCAAAAACTACAATACCCAGAGTGCCCCGGGGGCCACATCAAAGTATCAGATTACAACACATTAGAGGGGATGGAGTGGGAGGAGGAGGAGGGCGGGGGGAGGATCTGCAAAGACCAATATGGTGTTTAAACAGGAAGGCTTCATTCTGACAGGAGAGGACCAAAAAACGTGCAGCTCCCAGCATGCACTGGGCTCGTCTAACTAGGCCATTAGGTAGAAGGGCAGGTAGCAGCAGCCTGAGTCTGTTCCTAACGGTCCTGTTTGTCTTCATCAGGATCTGAAGGAGAAGAAGCTGGTGGAGGAGAAGGAGAACGGCAAAGATGCTGCCACCAACGGAAAGGTAACGCCGCCGCCGGAGACACGCCTCCTCTCAACTTCACTCAACACATTTTGAACTTCCAGCCAACAAAGACTAAACTTTTTTTGGCGTTCCAGGAGAACGAGGAGAACGGCGAGCCCGACGTAGACGACGAAGAGGACGAGGAGGTGGACGAGGAGGACGAGGAAGACGACGGAGAAGGTAGCTGGAATGTTTGTTTTTCTTTTAATGTTTAATTTCCTAAAACTTGGAGAAATCTCATTCTTCTCATCCTTCGTCCTGCAGGTGAGGAGGAAGACGAGGAGGACGACGATGATGAGATCGAGGGCGGCACAAAACGGGCGGCTGAGGATGACGACGAAGACGACGAGGTGAAGCAGAGAAAAATGACCTTCATCACCAAGAGCAGCCAGTCAGGTGGCGATCCTGTCTTTTACCCCGCCGACTTTAACTCTTCTTCCTCTTCTTCTTCTTCAGGACGACGTCGAAACCAAGAAGCAGAAAACCGACGATGACGATTGATGCGTTTCCCCCGCGCCATCCTGCTGAACCACTTCCTGATTCTTCACCTCTGACTGTTTTTAGATGTCACGGGTGGAGGGGCTGGAGGACTGATTTAAAGGAAAAAATAATAATAAAAAAATACAACATGGTCATTAGCAAGTAGAGTTCAACAAACATCGACCACGCCACACACTCGGTCTCCCCTCAAACCGCAAAGCAAATTTTCTAGAGGAACTCGCCACCGCATCGACTCAGAATCCGGCTTCTTCAACAACAACAACACGAAAGGAGAATTTGTTTGTATTTTTATTTACATTTTATATTTTTGTACATATTGTTAGGGGGGTCAGTTCTCTCCCGGCAGCGATCTCGTCAGACCAAATCGGTGCTTCTTTAACGAAAGGTTTTACTTGGTTGACCATGTTAACGATATCTCAGCAGATTCTAGGGAAACATGTAAAAACAGTAAAAACAAACAGAAAGAAAAACCTCTTAAGCCGTTGAACTCAGAGCATTCCAGTAAATTTAATGTATGTACTTTAGCTGTACCATAACTAGTTTGTTTGTATGGGAGGGCAAGGCCAAAGAAAAGAGCCTCTTTTCTTTTCCTTCGGATTTTGTTTTTGTCAGCGACTTTTTGTTTTATGACGGCCTGTTTTGATGTATGTGCGAAGTTTGTTGTTTGACAATAAACCGGACTTTTATTTTGTGAGTTGTACTTTGTATCTCTGCTTGTTTCTTCCTCCTTTTAAGGGGTCAGAGGTCACCGGGCCGCAGCTCTTCCCGCCTCAGGTTCAGCTTAGCGCACCTGGACGCCGCTGTTGGAAAGTAACCGAGTACTTTTACCTGAGTACTGAAGGACAGGCGAGTTTGAGGCTGCGTTAGAGTCGCAGATGCTAAAGGTCGATTAAAGTCGAACAGGACGAGCGTTTCATCGTGACGTTAGCGTAGCAGCTGTTTCTCGTCTGATGTGATGAAATGAGTTGTACCTGAGTGACCGAACAGAAGCTCAGTTTGTTTCACAGACAGAAAATCAAACTCGGCTCTTTCTTCTTCCTGTAAGTAACTTTTCTTCCTCTGCGCTGCTGAAGTGAAGACAGGGGACATATTGTCTCTGCTGACGTGAGGACGCCTTTTTTTCAGAGGTCACATGAAAAACGCTGCAGAAGAGCGAGATTCAAACCTCCACCTGGAATGAAGCAGCTCCGCCTTCAGTAGTCGCAGCAGTTTGTTACAGGCCAGTTTCAGTGAAGCTGGAGTGAAATAAAAAGTACAAAAACATAACGTAAGTAAGCTCTGATTAGTGAGGACTTTGTCTTCTTTCATCACTTTAAAGGACCAGTGTGTGGGATGTAGTGACACCTGGTGGAGAGGCTGCAGATTGCAGAGCCTGAAAACAACTGATGGTCGCTCTGCGCCTTTAGGTACATTTAATGTTTTATATTTCATTTTCAAAGCAGGTTTTAAATGAATTTCACTTGTGATGAAGTATTTTTACATTGTGGCACTGCTGTACTGCAGTACTGTACTTCTTCCACCACCAGTACTGCTAAATACTGCTCTATCTTTATTTGAGGGCCCAAGTTACTACTTACTTTCACCATGTACACATGGTAATATTACTTTGAATGGTTTTTCAGTGAATATGAAGATGAAAGATGAAACCAGCACCACCAGCACAGTAATGAGACCAGAGACAAGAGGACAGCAGACACAGGGGACACGAAGTACTACTACCATCAACATTTTCATGGTTATACTTTTTACAGTGTGGTATTTGTACTCCTTACACAAAGGATCTGGATTGTCCCTCCAACGCTGCAGAATTTGAAGTTCTGAGGGCTTAAAACGAGCTGAAGGTGTGAACGGTGACGCAGAGGCGTGAACTGGTCCCTGTGAGCGCGTCGCTGTCTGTTCTCAGTCCAGCACAAACATGACGGAGCCTGAAGGAGCGCAGCAGGATCTGATCTCTGTTCAGTCACGTCTGCTGCAGCCTGCAGGCCGAAAGTCAGCGAGGAAGTCCACACACAGGAATGTTAAAAGCACCTCATCACACACACACACACACACGCACACACACGCACACGCACGCACGCACACACACGCATCACACACACACACACACACATCACACACGCACACACACGCACACACACACACACGCACGCACGCACACACACGCATCACACACACACACACACACACACATCACACACGCACACACACGCACACACACACACACACGCACGCACACACACGCATCACACACACACACACACACACACAGGAGACATGTCGGTGCTGCACTTCATTCAGACTGTGTTACTGACACACACCCACAGTGTTACTGTACAGGTGAGGCGGACAGGTGAGAAAGCAGCTTTTTATGCAGATTTTTTAATGTCTTTCAGTCTCTTTTGTCTTTTGTCTTCAGACTGTTTCAGACAGCAGAGACAATGTTTGTAGTTTTCTAAAATTTTTATTATTATCATTTGAAAATATTTATTAAAAATCAATAAATATATACATTTAAAGTGTTTATCAGGAAAATATGTTAAAGTGCTTTAAGAGTTTGTTTTTCAATGTCAATATTTAAAAACTGTTCACAATTGAGAGTTTAAATAAAGTCTTTCGAAAGTTTTTCTTCAACTATTTTTTTGTTATTTATTTTGGAAATTTAAAGAAAGATTTTGTCCTCTTTGGTGTGTATTATTTTATTGTCCTCACCTCCTCCGGCTGGACGTGTCCTCAGACCTCAGCAGGTGGTCTGGAGCCGAGCGGCTCCCAGCGGCTCCCACATGGTTCAGCCCAAACCAGAGGACAAGAGCTGATGGAACGGTCCATTACCGCAGGGGAGGGGTGTCCAGCGACAGGTCAGCGGGGCTGCAGCAGAAGGTGAAGGCTCGTCCATGTTTCTGCAGCATGACGAGATTCTCCGTCAGCTCCAGCAGTTACTGCACTGATTCAAGGGACGGAGTGACTGTTGGGGGGGTGAACGTTATGTCCCCTTGACCTCGCTCACCTGTCGCCGCTGACAAACCTCTCATGATGCTTAATCTCAGCTGCTGGCTTAACCAATCACAGCACTGACTCTGTGAGCACCATCAAACCTCAACATCACACCAGCTAAACACACGATGAAGAGTCCAATTAAAGGACCTCATCTAAACCAGTGGTTCCCAACCTGGGGTCCGCACTGCCCACTGGGGGCGCCAGAGGTCACAGGGGGTGTGCACAATTTCGCCTGCGCTGAGGTTGTGCACATTACAGTTTTTCTCAAATGCTAAAACACATTTCACAAGCGTTTCCTCTATGTTCCCCAATGTCTAAACACAACACCCTTTTCTAAAGCTACATAACCACAACCACACCTTCTCACTGCAAAACTCAAACTTTCACACCAAAAGAGCAGCTCGAAGCTTTCAAAAATGTAAACACTATACACATCATTACACACTACAGCAAAACAGTTGAAAACACAATGCTCAATTTGTGAGATGGTTCTTTGTTTCATAACTGCCAATGCACATTTTTAGAAACTTTACAGTAACGGATCTTCTTAGATCTCTGTAGAGGATTAGGCATTTAGATGTGTGAGTTTCATATGAAGAGTATAAATCTATAGAAAATACTGCATGTACACTACTGTAACACAACTCAATGCAAAAACAGAATCTATTGCACACAACAGTACTCTTGAAAACATGTTCAGGGTGCAAAGTTTTTTTATTTACTTTATTCACACCACAATCACTGTGCGGCATCATGTCGCTGAGCTGCATCGAGCCACATCACCTCATCCACATCGCAGGCTATATTCTCTCTTGCCAGGCACTGTGGGAAAAAACCCCTGGAATGGCGAATCCATCCTTGGAAGGCCTCCACTGGGATGTCAACACAGGCCAGCTCCATTGCCCTTAGGAGGTTCTCTCTAGTGTATAGTTGTCTGTCATAAACCTTCCATCTCCACGATGAGAAGAACTCCTCTATAGGGTTCAGGAAAGGGGAGTAGGGTGGCAGACAGACGTTTAAAAACTGGTTACTGTTGGTGGTGAACCACTCTCTGATTTGGTTTGTTCTGTGGAAGCATAAATGGGATGTGCGGGCCCAGGATGGTGTTGTTGGCGGTCCAGGAGGATGTCTCTTAGCTCCTCTAGGAAGGTGAGGAGACGTTGGGTGTTGTAAGACCTAAGGACAGAATGCCGGTGGACAAGCCCCTCCGAACCCATGGTAGCACAGTATTGTCCAGGAGTAATGTAGGCCACTGAGCAACACAGTATGTCCACTAACTGTACTGTGAACATGGATGTATACTTACTTGCACATACTCGTAACGTAGGTCTTTGTGTCGCACAGAGTTGCGCTCAAAGGGAACCCTATAGACCTGTTTCATCCGCATCTTTTGGCGCCGGAGAACTCGGTCTACTGTGGCCAAGCTGACATCATCAATGCTCTCAAAGTTGACATTATTGGCAATGACTTTGTCTCTGATCTCCCGGAGTCTGATGAGGTTGTTCTCACGAACCATATCCACAATGAGGGTTTCATGTGCCGCTGTAAATATGGCAACCCTCCCACCTCTATATGGCATTCTTTCAACTCTAAAGACAGAAACATGTGTTGTCAATTGACATGTTTTACAATAACAACTGATTTGAAACCAATAGACTACTTTCACAGGCTTGTAAAACTGTATTGTGACAAAGAAAGCAATAGAGTACAATACCTGTTGTGTTGTCTGAATGCCCTGATAATCACTTTATTCTGTTAGTGCGTGTGTGCAGGTACGAGGCGGGGCTGGGGGTGGCTTGTCTTGGACACAGGTGAGGGGGGCTTCAAGGAAAAAGGTTGGGAACCACTGATCTAAACCAATCAGCTGTTTGATCAGGGGAGGCTCAGGCGTTTCCCATCATGCCCTGCAGTTTGATCGCTGCTCATGTTTGATGATGTCAGAGCGAGTCGAGCAGAAATCTAAAAAAAGTCGAATCACAGACGACACGTGAACTGTGTGTAAATGTCAAATCGTCTTTGTGTCATTAAAACTAAAAAGATTCCCAGACGTATGATGGATGACGTGACCTCTGTGACCCCTGTGACCCCTGTGACCTCCGTGACCCCTGTGACCTCTGTGACCTCTGCATCCTGTCAAGGCTGCTTTACCAAAAACTGCTGCCAGTTCTTAGTCTCGTCCTCTGGAGCTCAAACTGACACAGCAGCTGGAGGAAACTGAGAGTCTAAATCAGGTCAAACTTTTATCTTCTTCTTCTTCTGCAGCTCTCACATCCTGTCTCGGCGCTCCGCACGCTCACGTTCGCTCCGGTTACAGCGCCGCCACGTCTTCCTCACGGGCGGAGAGAGTCAGTCAGACCACATTTCATCAAAGACTCGGCGGTGATCAGAGGCGTCACCAGACCCTCCAGAAGGTGAACGCACCATGAGACGTTCACTGACCACCTGCTGCATCGTGCTGTGTTCAGGTGAACCAGCAGCAGCTGATCCAGAGTCTCTGGGCCTCAGCCTTTGACACACACACACACACACACACACACACACACACACATCCTTGCTGTTTGTTGTAGTAGTAGTTGCGCTGTGATCAGCTGACTCACCTGACATGGCATCAGATCAGAGCCACAGACGGGAAGTCTGACCCGCATGGACTCATCAGCTCCGTGCTGATTGGCTGTCATCACAAGTCTGTCCAGTCAGGTCAGCGTGTAGAGTTTGAACTGCGAGCTGCCACTCTGCTGTTGGCCAATCAGAGAGCAGTATCATCAGGTTCAACTTTGACTTGAAGAGTTTTTTCACAAAACATTATGAAGCATCAGAGGATACTTCAGGTACCGCATGTACCCAAGTACTATTACTGAGTATTCATTTGTACTCTGCTGTAAGTAATGTACTCACAGCAGAGTACAAACGTGCAGTATTTCCCTTTCTACTGGTACTGCTTCAGTTAGCAGCCAGTTCACAAATTAACAAAACATTTTGATCAAATCTGATGTTTTATCACAAATTTAACTCAACAGTTTATACGAGTACAGCTGGAACTATTGATCGATTAATGATTGATCATCTGTTGGTTTAATGGTTCATTGATCTCTGCTGTGGAATCATGTGATGTTTGATCTTCTCAGACGTTTGATTGGCTGTTTTTCCTCTCAGTGATCTGAATGTGTTTGTAATCATGTGGAGCTTTGGACCAAACAAACAACGTGTCCAAACTGATCGATCGATTGATCGATCGATGGAGGAAACGATCAGCAGATTGATCCAGAATGAAGAGAATCGTTAGTTTCAGTTAAAATGAGCTCCACCTCAACTTTCACTTTCTGTACTTCTCTTCCTCTTTCTTCGTTATTACTGAAGTAACACTTCCAATGCAGAACTTTTACTATTTTTACAGTGTGTATTAGTACTTTTACTGCAGTATCTGGGTACTTCCTCCTCCACTGCTGCTGCTCCTGGGTTGACAGGCTCCACCTGCTGCTACCTGAGCCGGTTGAACAGGTGTTGTAGATGAATGGTTTTCATAACAGTTGCTAATGCTGTGACTAATAAAGTCAACAGTCAGTCTCATGATTTAACGCTGGTCAGAGTGAAAACTGAACCGACATGTTTACTGTGAAGACAAACATCAGATGTGAACCATTTGACTGAATCAACCAAACAACAACAACAAACACGACGAAAAATACGACATGACGTCCTGAGCTCACTGCAGAGGAAATGACATCATTGTAACACACTCATGTTTCTAAAAGTTTAAATGATGGTTAAATAAAAAAATGATGCGTCAACTCATCACAGGAAAAAGGATGATTTGAAAAAGTCTGAGGCGGAAAATGAAAAGGAATAAAGAGACTGCAATGTTGTTGTTGTTGTTGTTGTTGTTGTTGTTGTTGTTGTTGTTGTTGTTCAGCAGACAGCGCCTCAGGTGGAACCACAGGCTGTCTTTGATGGACTGAACTGAATCTGATCAGTGATCAGTGATCAGTAATCAGTAATCAGTGATCAGTGATCACTGATCAGCGATCAGCTCTCTGCTGGACTCTCCTCAGCTCTCCTCCGGTGCTCCACTGCCCCCATGTGTCCAAACTGAGAGCTGCAGGTCGTCTCCTCCTCTTCCTCCTTCGTGCTCTTTCTTTGATTTCCAGCTCAGATCTGATCACGATTCATCACTCGTCATCTGCATTTTTCACTTCTTTCCATCTTTCATCCAGAACAAGCGTCTGCTGCCTAAAAGAAATGAGCTGGACCACAGCGCAGTACTCCACCACCAGTACTACTGCAACTACTACAAATACTGCAACTACTACAGCTACAGCTACAGCTACAGCTCTGTCTCTGTCTCTGTCTCTGTCTCTGTCTCTGTCTCTGTAAGTGTCTCTGTAAGTGTGTCACTGGTTTAGACCACAAATAACCACGACCACGATAAAACTCAAAATATTCTTCTGGAACATTATGAAAATATTGTTTGATCATTCATCAGAATCGGAATACTTTATTGAGTAAATAAAACAGGAAGAGGAGCTAAGAAATATCTTTGAGAGTATGTAAGAATATGTAAACTGTCCTACTTTAATGTAAATTAGCCATAAATAATAAACAACATGTAAACACAACAGACAGCAGCGCAGCACAGAAACGCCTGCAGAGCAGCAGTCACATGAAGAAAATAACAACATGCAGTGAAATACAGCAGTAAAAGTACACAATAACAACAAGTACACTCATCATGGTACTGGTGGAGTAATGCAGTATAACTGATGTACTTATACACTGTCGTACTGCACCTTCGGAGCATCGCAGGTGTTGATGGTGAACAGATGCTCCATGATGAGCCGTGACTCCGCCCACCAGGATCCCACAGGTACAGAGGAGGGAACAGGTGAGCCGCCGCCACACCTTCCACACACACTCACATCCTCGTCCTCGTCCTCCTGTCTGTCCCCTGCAGATGTCCAGGACACGTCCACATTTCACACTGTGACCGCAGTGTAACTGAGTACATGTACTCGAGTACTTTTACTTTGAGGCTTTGACCTCTTTTGTTCGGACAGCAGCTGATTTCAGGTTTCACACCTGCAGACGGACGTTTTCTGAAGTGTGAAACATCCGCTTTATCATTATTATAATAATTAATATTATTATTATTTTATCACTTTGAGCTCTTTTCTGTTTGTAATCTTTATTAATTCATTGATGAATTGATGACTTTGGTGTCTTTTCCTCTTCTCTGATTGGCTGAACATGTCGTCTCCTCTTTGTCTGTTTGTCGTTGGTCTGAAGGAAAAGAAGAAGAAGAAGAAGAAACGTACTTTGTTGATCACATCACACAGTGAGTTAGTTGCACACTACACGCCATGCTTCTCGTGAAATTATATTTCCGCATTTGACCATCCCTGGACTGTCGATCCTCCGCGGCAGACCAGGAGCGGTGGGCTGCCAGCCGGTGCCCGCGCCCGGGGACCCATCCTTTTTCGTCACCGTTGGTCAGGCGGTGGTCTTCTAGCATGTTTTTAGTGGGGGTTATTATGGAGGAAACCCCGGGTGAACACAAACTCCACAGAAAAAGGCCCCCTTTTTTTCCTCAAGCAGCAGCACCAAAGGCATGGTGGAGGACGCGCCACCAGCGCCACAGCGGGATTCGAACCGGGGACCTTCTAGCTGTGAGGCGACAGTGTTACCACTTGAGCCACCGTGCCACCTAAAAGTTGAACTGAGAAAGAAAAAGATTAAAAATGAAAAGTATGAACTTTAATTACACACACACACACACACACACGTCTGCTCCACGCCCATTTTCATTGTGTGACTTTCACACCCAATCCCTGTAGAAATAACACACACACACACACACACATCCAGACCATCAGGGGTCTATACATCGCCACGGCAACCAGGGGCTCGCCTAGCAACAGCTGATGTGTTAAAACCTTCAAGACCAGCATGCCCCCCCCAAACCCACACACACACACACACACACACACACACACACACACACACACACACACACACACACACACACACACACACACACCTCTTCAGGGAGGGTGTGTTACAGAGGCACCATATGGCTTCATCACATCACTGCATGACAAACAAACCTGCATCAGAAACAAAGAGAAACAAATAAATGCACTGAAACACACACACACACACACACACACACACACACACACACACACACACACACACACACACACACACTTTGAGCTCAGGCCGTTTGATCTGATTGTGAGCATCTGTTCAGTCGATATTAGAGATTTATGATCAGTGAGCTTTTATTTGTTGGAGGTGTCTGTTACTTCAGTAAAAGTAGAATTGCAGTACTCTAAAACAGTGAATTCACAGTATTTCTCAGGTAAAAGTCTAGAAAAGGCAGAGATGGTGCAGAATGGCTCCTTCCACAGTTTTCCATGATCAGCAGAAGAACCTTCATGTTGTAGTTTGTTCAGATACTTTGTGTACTGCGGGTACATTAGCAGTACAGTACAGTACTGCATCACATTCTTCTGTGTGTAAAGTAACTGTGAGTGTCAGATAAATGCGGTGGAGTAAAAGTATTCAGTGAGGCTTTCACACATGAGACAAACGGTTCCACAGACTGGAGGGACGGACAGAGGACCGCCAACCCCACAGAGACCACCACGGTCTGAGACCTCGTGGCGGTCAGGAGGCTCCAGGCTGGACTGCGATGGTGGCTGAAGCCTCACGAGGCTTCAGGCCTTCAGACTCAGCAGCACAGCGACATCTGCTGGTTTGTAGAGCTTACAGCAGCCTTGAAGACCGGAGCTGAACTCAGACCCTCCGATGTGACCACACTCAGTTTAAAGTGCTGCTTCATCACAGGCGGAAGCATCCATAACTGCTTCGTCCTAAACCTTTTTGTCCACATGAGCTATGAATCTGTTAGAGAAGAGTCACTCATGAGCTTTAACTTCCTGTTCAGCATCGATCTGACGCTTCATTTGACTCCTGATACGACGTGACTGGAGGACGATATTTGTTAAACTACTTACGATTATGCATGCAGGTCATTTGTAAATTAGCCAGTAAACCACGTGTTGACAGCAGGATCTGACCTGAGGTCAGCAGGCTGTCTTCACTGAGAGGCTGTTTTACTGAGGACTGATGTGGATTCAAACCGAGTCTGCAGGTAAATCTGATGATTTGTAAAAAGCAGAACCTACAGCTGGAGGGGGTGCGTTCCATTCAGATCCCCGCTCCTCGCTCACCCGTTACCCTCTGACCTCTGGGTGAACACAGCCAAACTCTTCTGAGACTTCTGAGGACATTCTTTCGAGTAGTGAAGAAGAACAGAGACAAACATTGAGATTCATGACCTGTTGTTAAAAAGGGAAAGAAAAATCAGAAGTAAAGGGAATGTCCTGTTACGGTGGTGGTACTTTGAAGGCGTCGCCGCATGTCGCAAGACTCAAACGTACAGAAGCCCCCTGCTGTCAGGTGAGAAGAGAAAAAGGAATCCATGTGAAGGGTTCACAAGAGGGCGGCCACCGCTCGTGACACCAGGGCTCGGCCTCAGCAGCAGGCCGTGAACAGCAGCTCCTTCCGGTCCGGAGGTCCAGACGTGGTCCAGACAGCTGCCGACTGTGTTCTGAAGTCTAATCCTCCACCTGCTCTCTTAGACTCACCAAAGTCTGCTGTGGTGGCACTAAACTGTCCAATGTCTGAAAGAACAGGCTCACATTTGTGTCCTGTAACAACAATCACATGTCCATTCAGACCGTCTCTGGTCTCTGGTTTCTGGTTTCTGGTCTCTGGGCTCTGGTTTCTGGTTTCTGGTTTCTGGTTTCTGGTCTCTGGTCTCTGGTTTCTGGTTTCTGGTTTCTGGTTTCTGGTTTCTGGTCTCTGGTTTCTGGTTTCTGGTCTCTGGTGTTTGGTTTCTGGTTTCTGGTCTCTGGTGTTTGGTTTCTGGGCTCTGGTTTCTGGTTTCTGGTCTCTGGTCTCTGGTCTCTGGTCTCTGGTCTCTGGTTTCTGGTTTCTGGTTTCTGGTCTCTGGTCTCTGGTCTCTGGTCTCTGGTTTCTGGTTTCTGGGCTCTGGGTTTTGGTCTCTGGTCTCTGGGCTCTGGTCTCTGGTTTCTGGTTTCTGGTTTCTGGGCTCTGGTTTCTGGTCTCTGGTCTCTGGTGTTTGGTTTCTGGGCTCTGGGCTCTGGTTTCTGCTTTCTGGTGTCTGGTTTCTGGTCTCTGGTGTTTGGTTTCTGGTCTCTGGTGTTTGGTTTCTGGGCTCTGGGCTCTGGTGTCTGGTTTCTGGTTTCTGTTTTCTGGTTTCTGGTTTCTGGTTTCTGGTTTCTGGGCTCTGGTTTCTGGTCTCTGGTGTTTGGTTTCTGGGCTCTGGGCTCTGGGCTCTGGGCTCTGGTGTCTGGTTTCTGGTCTCTGGTGTTTGGTTTCTGGGCTCTGGTTTCTGGTCTCTGGTCTCTGGTCTCTGGGCTCTGGTGTCTGGTGTTTGGTGTTTGGTCTCTGGGCTCTGGGCTCTGGTGTTTGGTTTCTGGTTTCTGGTCTCTGGTCTCTGGTGTTTGGTTTCTGGTTTCTGGTGTTTGGTTTCTGGGCTCTGGTTTCTGGGCTCTGGTTTCTGGTCTCTGGTGTTTGGTCTCTGGGCTCTGGTTTCTGGTGTTTGGTTTCTGGTTTCTGGTCTCTGGTGTTTGGTTTCTGGGCTCTGGTTTCTGGTCTCTGGTATTTGGTTTCTGGTTTCTGGGCTCTGGTTTCTGGTCTCTGGTGTTTGGTTTCTGGGCTCTGGTTTCTGGCCTCTGGTCTCTGGGCTCTGGGCTCTGGTTTCTGGTCTCTGGTCTCTGGGCTCTGGGCTCTGGTTTCTGGTCTCTGGGCTCTGGGCTCTGGTCTCTGGTCTCTGGGCTCTGGGCTCTGGGCTCTGGTTTCTGGTCTCTGGGCTCTGGGCTCTGGTCTCTGGGCTCTGGTCTCTGGTCTCTGGTCTCTGGGCTCTGGTTTCTGGGCTCTGGTTTCTGGTCTCTGGGCTCTGGTTTCTGGTCTCTGGTCTCTGGTCTCTGGGCTCTGGTCTCTGGGCTCTGGGCTCTGGTTTCTGGTCTCTGGTCTCTGGGCTCTGGTCTCTGGTCTCTGGTCTCTGGGCTCTGGTCTCTGGTCTCTGGGCTCTGGGCTCTGGTCTCTGGTCTCTGGGCTCTGGTCTCTGGTCTCTGGTCTCTGGGCTCTGGGCTCTGGGCTCTGGTCTCTGGTCTCTGGGCTCTGGGCTCTGGTTTCTGGTCTCTGGTCTCTGGGCTCTGGGCTCTGGTCTCTGGTCTCTGGGCTCTGGGCTCTGGTCTCTGGGCTCTGGTCTCTGGGCTCTGGGCTCTGGTCTCTGGTCTCTGGTCTCTGGTGTTTGGTTTCTGGGCTCTGGGCTCTGGTTTCTGCTTTCTGGTGTCTGGTTTCTGGTCTCTGGTGTTTGGTTTCTGGTCTCTGGTGTTTGGTTTCTGGGCTCTGGGCTCTGGTGTCTGGTTTCTGGTTTCTGTTTTCTGGTTTCTGGTTTCTGGTTTCTGGTTTCTGGGCTCTGGTTTCTGGTCTCTGGTGTTTGGTTTCTGGGCTCTGGGCTCTGGGCTCTGGGCTCTGGGCTCTGGGCTCTGGGCTCTGGGCTCTGGGCTCTGGTGTCTGGTTTCTGGTCTCTGGTGTTTGGTTTCTGGGCTCTGGTTTCTGGTCTCTGGTCTCTGGTCTCTGGGCTCTGGTGTCTGGTGTTTGGTGTTTGGTCTCTGGGCTCTGGGCTCTGGTGTTTGGTTTCTGGTTTCTGGTCTCTGGTCTCTGGTGTTTGGTTTCTGGTTTCTGGTGTTTGGTTTCTGGGCTCTGGTTTCTGGGCTCTGGTTTCTGGTCTCTGGTGTTTGGTCTCTGGGCTCTGGTTTCTGGTGTTTGGTTTCTGGTTTCTGGTCTCTGGTGTTTGGTTTCTGGGCTCTGGTTTCTGGTCTCTGGTATTTGGTTTCTGGTTTCTGGTTTCTGGGCTCTGGTTTCTGGTCTCTGGTGTTTGGTTTCTGGGCTCTGGTTTCTGGCCTCT
Organism: Chaetodon trifascialis; assembly: GCF_039877785.1. NCBI lineage: Eukaryota > Metazoa > Chordata > Actinopteri > Chaetodontiformes > Chaetodontidae > Chaetodon > Chaetodon trifascialis. Next base: position 1,117,333 of record NC_092066.1, on the reverse strand, counting down.
GGTCTCTGGGCTCTGGGCTCTGGTTTCTGGTCTCTGGTCTCTGGGCTCTGGGCTCTGGTTTCTGGTCTCTGGGCTCTGGGCTCTGGTCTCTGGTCTCTGGGCTCTGGGCTCTGGGCTCTGGTTTCTGGTCTCTGGGCTCTGGGCTCTGGTCTCTGGGCTCTGGTCTCTGGTCTCTGGTCTCTGGTCTCTGGTCTCTGGGCTCTGGTTTCTGGGCTCTGGTTTCTGGTCTCTGGGCTCTGGTTTCTGGTCTCTGGTCTCTGGGCTCTGGTCTCTGGGCTCTGGGCTCTGGTTTCTGGTCTCTGGTCTCTGGGCTCTGGTCTCTGGTCTCTGGTCTCTGGGCTCTGGGCTCTGGTCTCTGGTCTCTGGGCTCTGGGCTCTGGTCTCTGGTCTCTGGGCTCTGGTCTCTGGTCTCTGGTCTCTGGGCTCTGGGCTCTGGGCTCTGGTCTCTGGTCTCTGGGCTCTGGGCTCTGGTCTCTGGGCTCTGGTCTCTGGGCTCTGGTTTCTGGTCTCTGGTCTCTGGGCTCTGGGCTCTGGGCTCTGGTCTCTGGTCTCTGGTCTCTGGTCTCTGGGCTCTGGTCTCTGGTCTCTGGGCTCTGGTTTCTGGTCTCTGGTCTCTGGTCTCTGGGCTCTGGTCTCTGGTCTCTGGGCTCTGGGCTCTGGTTTCTGGTCTCTGGTCTCTGGGCTCTGGTCTCTGGTCTCTGGTCTCTGGTCTCTGGGCTCTGGGCTCTGGTCTCTGGTCTCTGGGCTCTGGGCTCTGGTTTCTGGTCTCTGGTCTCTGGGCTCTGGTCTCTGGTCTCTGGGCTCTGGGCTCTGGGCTCTGGTCTCTGGTCTCTGGGCTCTGGGCTCTGGTCTCTGGTCTCTGGGCTCTGGTCTCTGGTCTCTGGTCTCTGGGCTCTGGTCTCTGGTCTCTGGGCTCTGGTCTCTGGGCTCTGGTCTCTGGTCTCTGGGCTCTGGGCTCTGGGCTCTGGTCTCTGGTCTCTGGGCTCTGGGCTCTGGTCTCTGGGCTCTGGTCTCTGGTCTCTGGTCTCTGGTCTCTGGGCTCTGGTCTCTGGTCTCTGGTCTCTGGGCTCTGGTCTCTGGTCTCTGGTCTCTGGTCTCTGGTCTCTGGGCTCTGGGCTCTGGTCTCTGGTCTCTGGGCTCTGGTCTCTGGGCTCTGGGCTCTGGTCTCTGGTCTCTGGTCTCTGGGCTCTGGTCTCTGGTCTCTGGTCTCTGGTCTCTGGTCTCTGGTCTCTGGTCTCTGGGCTCTGGGCTCTGGTCTCTGGTCTCTGGGCTCTGGGCTCTGGGCTCTGGTCTCTGGGCTCTGGGCTCTGGTTTCTGGTCTCTGGTCTCTGGGCTCTGGTCTCTGGTCTCTGGTCTCTGGGCTCTGGTCTCTGGTCTCTGGGCTCTGGTCTCTGGTCTCTGGTCTCTGGTCTCTGGGCTCTGGGCTCTGGGCTCTGGTCTCTGGTCTCTGGGCTCTGGGCTCTGGTCTCTGGTCTCTGGGCTCTGGTCTCTGGTCTCTGGTCTCTGGTCTCTGGGCTCTGGTCTCTGGTCTCTGGGCTCTGGTCTCTGGTCTCTGGTCTCTGGGCTCTGGTCTCTGGGCTCTGGTCTCTGGTCTCTGGGCTCTGGGCTCTGGGCTCTGGGCTCTGGTCTCTGGTCTCTGGTCTCTGGGCTCTGGTCTCTGGTCTCTGGGCTCTGGTCTCTGGGCTCTGGTCTCTGGTCTCTGGTCTCTGGTCTCTGGGCTCTGGTCTCTGGGCTCCGGGCTCTGGTTCAGTTTGATTACGGAGCAGTTTTGTGATGACAGTGGATTTGACTCCAGCAGTATGTGCAGCAGAAGGCTTGAAGCAATGTGCTGTATTGGCCACTAGAGAGCAGCATTGTGCAGGTTTGAATCCTGGCAGCAGCAGCACAGAGCGGACAGGTGAGGTGAGCTCAGGTGAGCATCAGGGTTTAAAGGGCAGGAGTTACAATGTGGCCGAGAGTGTGTAGAGTAAACAGATCAATGTATTGATTGATAGATTCGTACAGTCTAAACACCCTGATTATGGAACACAAATGATGAGTGAGGAAACTTTAATTAAACAACAGTGTTTTTCAGACACAAAGAGAAATCAGGCAGATGAGAGATGAAGGAGAAGTGAGGTTATCATCTCAGCTGTTTGTTCTCATCATCCCTGCTTGTGTTTCTTCTTTTTAGTCGTCTCGTTCCCACGTCTCAGATGTTAGCTTAGTGGTCCGTCCTCACGTCCTCCCTGTTGTACAGAGCAGCTTGTGGACTGGAGACGACGGTCTCTGCTGCTGTGAACATGTTGGTCTTTTATTGTCCCTCTTAGATCCAAGCAGGTGAGATTAAATGCAGACCCAGGTCAGACCCCGTCCTCCTCAGCTTATCTTTGATGTGAAGGTGTCTCAGAGAGCTGCAGGTTAGCGGACACATGAGACGCTTGTTGTGCCGCCACGCTCCATTTGCCTGAGAAGGACTTATTTGAATGGTTTGTTTCCACGCTGAGAGGCAGATATTTGCATGTCAGAGGCTTCAAACAGGCCGCTGAGTTCACTGTCTGTCCGTCTTCACAGCGCTCTGCTGCTGCAGCCTCCAGCACAAAGTGCCCAGAGGAGTCTGCAGGGTGGAGATGTGGTCCAGGAGTGAAAGGTCGCTGGTTTGAATCCCAGAAGGTGAGGACGTGCATCAAGCTGGAGGTTATCAAAGCAGCCAACCAAGGAGCAGGACCCACACTGAAAGAGACACGGTGTCTCTCTGTGGTTGTCCTATGTCTTCTTTTAGTTATTTGGTGTCTCTTTGTGGTCCCAGGCTAGCAGCCTAGCTTACTTCGATGCTAATCCAGCCTCAGCAACGCAACGAGCACCAAACCAACCAAAAAAAACCATCTTCCTCCTAATGTGAGTCCTCCTCGCAAATGATGGCATCATCGTCACACAGGCTGCGTGCACTTCAGGCAAACATGGAGTGATTAGTGATTAGCGACAGACACTTCAGGACGGTGGACAGCAGTGATGGCGTTGACGACCAGTAATAATGTTAGACTGGGACAGCGGCACACTGAATATGTCCTTATGGTTTATTTATTAACACAGTCATTATGCAGAATTGCCAGTCTGTAAATGTACCACCTCGGCCGTCATTATGCACGTTTACTGTGATTCTGCATGATGACCATGGCGCTTTGATGATCTCATCACGTGTTCTCACATTAATTCCATGCCCCCGTCCTTTTGGATGAAGCGCTCGCTGGCAGGGTCATGTGATCCGCCGCTTTTAAATTCATCAGCAGTTCTGTTTCCAATGGAGATGAAGGCCCAGCCGTGCTCCTCCAGTTGCTCTTTATGTGCCTGCAGAGGATGAGCAGAGGACGAGCAGCGGTGGACACACACTGTCAGGATGGTTCTTCCATTTCTTTTGTCGAGGTCAGCTGTGCTCTTACCCTTAGAGTCAGACATGATGGCGACGGGTCGGGCTGGCCGAAGTATGCACTAAATGCAGCATTGGGAAAACGGTCCCTGTAACAGCTGCAGTAGCAGCAGTACGTTTCTTTTCTGCTGACTAGATGAATTCAGAGATTAGAATGAACCAAACGTGATTTCTACCGGAGCCCAAGTTCATCTGCATGAAGGCATGAATGTGAACATCTGATACATCTGATGTTTGTGTGCATTTTCAGTGATTGTCATCAAACCTTCGCCATAGTCTTCATCAGAGTGCAGGGTACAACACCGACGAAGCGTTTTGACGGACAACAGAGACAGAAGGACGTTCTGTGAGGGACGTTCTGGTGCTACTGACATGTCCACTGACAGATATGTACTGTTGAGAGATACGTGAAGGACCTGTCTTTGCAGGTTGTCCACAGTGTGCTGCTGTTTGCTTGACAGTTAAGGCTGTCAGTGAAAGCTGAATAATGTGAGATGAACTCACAATAATCCACACGTCTGTTTGGGAAAGTTAATATTTGGTTGATCTCACGGTCAAAGGCTGCGTGAGCTGCTCTGCAACTGAATCTACCAGAGGAAGTGAAGAGTTCAGGTCCACTCCTTTAGTGAGAGGATGGACCTTCTGATGTGACCTTTGACCTCCAGGAGCAACACACACACACACACACACACACGACCTGTTTCAGCAGCCGGACGTTTGATTTCAGATGACGCTCCATAAATTTGACACCCGTTGTTTGAAACCATCTCTGCTGCAGCGTGACGCAGAGAAGAGGCATTCAGGTGACAATGGGATAAACAGACGCTGCTGGTGGCTGATATGGAGGCTGGACAGACAGACAGACAGACAGACAGACAGACAGACAGACAGACAGACAGACAGACAGACAGACAGACAGACAGACAGACAGACAGACAGAGACGGAGGGAGAGGGACAACGGTGTGATTCTGGGCTGCTGCTTCGTGCCATCGGCCGCAACAAAAGCTCCTTGTTGGAGCTCCAACGCGCTGATTCACCGCAGTGACGGAGGGTCAGCTGACGGAGGGAGGGCTTCAATAACATACACTCTGTTCCAACAGGGCCTCTGTAACACACACACACACACACACACACACACACACACACACACACACACAAAATGGGGAACAGTTTATGCCATGACACTCTGTTGTACCATTGTGGTTCAGATGAGACAATGCACTGACGTTGTTTACTGTGTGTGTGTGTGTGTGTGTGTGTGTGTGTGTGTGTGTGTGTGTGTGTGTGTGTGTGTGTGTGTGCGCGCGTGCGGTGGGACGCTGTAACCCAACACTTGACTGTCATACAGCTGATGTGATTTCAGGTGTGACACTCTGCCGTCCGTTCAGTGACTTGCAGCCGCAGACACTGCTTGCTTCTGATTGGCTGGGATTGGCAGGTGTCCTTTGAGAGCTGTACCGTGAAGCTGTTTTTCAGGCTGTGATGTGTTGTAGGAACTGGATATCGGACTCTTAACTGGTCTTAACTGGTCTGTAATTCTAAAACCTCAGAGGGAGTGAGAGCTGGCCTGGCGTGCAGTGGGAGGTGTCGTACATCACTTTTATTATCGAGGCCGTTTTTGGCTGCAATACCACAAGTGACCACTGGACAATATTACAGAGGGCTGAGCTGTGGCAGCGTAGCAGCCCCCATGTGTTTGCCGATCATCTTAGCTTATCAAGCTAACATTTGCTAACCAGCTGCAGCGTACAGCTGAGGTGTTGAGGAGCTGGACAACATCAGAGGATCACCGGCGTTTCATTTCTGTCCCTGCTCCAGCAGCACAGCGCTCACTCTGTCTGTGCTGACAGTTGGTCTAGTTTGAGGCAAAGCCGTAAACCGACTGACCCCGCAGGTCCAGCTAGCCTCGAGTTAGCCTCTCTGGCTCTGGTCAACAAACCCCATCAGACTCTTGGACGGAAGAGTGAGGAGCTTGTTGGCTAACAAGATGCAAAATGTGCAGAAAAGTCAACTTAAATGTCAATGTCAGCAAATGTACAGGACATACAGAGGGGTCCACATGTTGTCCCTCACTGTCCCTCAGTGTGAGCATAAATATAAAGATACAACAAGACAACAAGTGTTTAAATACAGAGGTACAAGCCACTGAAAAGTACTTTGAATGGAGGAGATTCAGGATGAATAGCTGCCATCATCACACGGGCTAGGCTAGCAGTTTCCCCCTGATTCCAGTGTTCACGCTAAGCTAAGCTAAGCTAAGCTAAGCTAAGCTAAACATATTGTGTACCTAACTCTTTCTTGGTCTCACAAAGATTAAAGTGAGATCAAGAATCACCTCCATGTCAGTCATTTGGACTGATGAGGACGCTCAGAGGCACGTTTCCTAAAATTACTTTAATTTCACCCACATTTGGCATTTTGCAGATGTTGACTGCGACCACGACCCCTCGACAGAGACTTCAGAGCGCCTGCAGACGGGCGGGGCAGCGGCTGGCGCTGCGATCGGACGCTGCGTGTCCGGCGTGTGGAGAGCAGGGTCTCTTCATCCATCTGCATGCGCTGCTGTCTGACGCTGTAACGTGATTACTGCACATGTCATGTCAGTTTTCATCCGATCTGGACAACATGCTCATAATTAATCTTGGCATAAATCTGGACTTTGGCAGCCTGAGCCTGTGACACATGCTGCAACACACACGCACACACACACACACACACACACACACGCACACGCACACGCACACGCACACACACACGCACACGCACACGCACACGCACACGCACACGCACACACACACACACACACACACACACACACACACACACACGCACACACACACACACACACACACACACACACACATATGCACAACCATAGTGTAAAAACACAAATATGGGGCTTGAACACACAGCTACACAAAAAGTATACACACTGTCATTCCCGCACACACACACACACACACACACACACAGACACACACACACACACGAGCGCGCGCGGCTCAGACGCTCATCATCAGCATTAACGAGGCTGGTCTGGTTCTTACTTACATCACACAACATCCTGTTTACTGAAAATATAAAAACTGTGAGCGATGAAGTAAAATAAAGAATAAAAGAAAAATTCAACTCAGAAGTAAAATACTACAAGCAAATACTAAAAATGAGTGATCCAAAGAAAAAGTCTGTTGCCTGAAGTGATCACTAGACTTTGAACATCTTCAGTTCTTGTTCTTCATCTTCATCGAATGAACGTGTCAGTCAGAGAGCTTCACAGCGGCTAGGCTAGCAGTTTCCCTCTGTTTCCAGTCATTATGCTAAGCTTACCAGCTGCTAAACATATTTGCTCAAACTCAGTTTTCATGAAGGTGATTTCAGTGCGCACAGATGTGAAAACACTTCTTCACGCTGGTGCAATGAAGATAAGAGCAGGAGGTTTCGCTGCCTGTCTGACGGTAAGAGCCGATAAATCAACACAAACGAACCTGGTCAACAAACATCAGCTGATTACTCAACCAGCCTTTTCTCAGCCGGCATCAGAGCCGACGGATGAAACAGATTTCTGACATTTCTGGAGTTTTTGACAGAAGTTCAGCAAAACGGCTGCAAATCGAAACGCGCTGAATGTGAGCTGCGTCTGTGTGGAGCCTGCAGCAGGCTCACCGTGGAGGCTCCTCCAGTCCACCGGCAGCAGACTCAACCTGGACGGCTCTGACTGACTTTGGTCGGCCGTCCTCAGCGGCACCCTCTGACCCTCCACGTCTCTGTCCCGTCATATTTTCACCGGGCTCAATGCCTCTCGCCGTCAGGAGGTGACAGATGGCGTGAGAGCTCGGCAGACCTCTCCTTCTCGACTTTAGCACGGCGAGCCCGAGACTCAAGGCAAGGTCATTCATTAAACATGGCCGTCTAAAAATAAAGGCCTCCTCCTTCACTGAGCCGCTCTCTTTAATCTGGGCCAGAGCTTCCAGTGGTTTGCATCAGCACACAGACAAAGAGACAGAGAGGGAGGTTTACACAGCGAGCGCCAGGAGGAGGAGGAGGAGGAGGAGGAGGAGGCCTTTCATCTTCATCGTGTCCAACGGAGGGTCACTACCTGACCTCTGACCTCTGTGTCAGGATCGACAGTAATTAAAGCTTCTTTAATCAAGCAGCAGCACATTTAGACGGCTGACGAGCAGAAAAACGACTTTTCTGTCGTTTCACAAAAACATACGAACAGAAAAACTGAACGTTTTCTTTTTCAGCATCTCTGTTGAATCAAAACAACAAACAGACGTGATTCACTGCAGCGATCCTGTGAAGCTCACAGGAAGACAGAAAATGAAGACATTACCAAAAGACAAACGCCGGAGCACGAGGACAAAATGAAGGACGGCAGGCAATGTCACCGTGAGGGAGATGAAATGAACAGAATAAAAGAAAAAGGACTGTAGAAAAGAGAGAAGAGTCAACCGGACGACCTAAACGCCGAAAAGGTCAGAAATAAAAAGCCGTTTTCTGGCTGAACGGGTGCTTCGCTCTGATATCAGCGATGTGAGCGTCTCATGATATTAATGCTCGTTTGGAAAGACAATGAGGAGTTTCATTAAGAGCAACTCTTCTTCTTCCTCTCCTCTGCTCCTCCTCATCCTGTCTTTCTCCGCCTGCCTCCTCTCTGAGCCTCCGTCAGCGACACGGAGGTTCGATTTTTGGATTTTAACGACACAGAGACGAGTTTTCATTCTGCATGAGACACAGTCCACATCATGGACGTGTAAAGCCTCATTCTGACATTAACCCTAAAGGAAGACGCTTTTGTCCCTTTTTAATGGACGGGACCTCAAACTGGGCTCGGCTGGTTGTCTGGCAGCTGGACAAGGACAAGAAATAGTCCCTGTAAACCGGTGAACTGGCGTTTTCACACAGCACCTGTCGGGTGGTGCAGGGGCAGAGCCAGGCTAGCTGTTTCCCCCCGTTTCCAGTCTTTATGCTAAGCTAAGCTAACCAGCAGCAGACTGTCGGCCTGAGGATGAAGAGTTTTTTAAAGATGTCCGACTCTTCCTTTAACTTGAGTCATCGTTGTTATCAGGTGATGCAGAGACAAAGAAGACAGTCCTGTCTTCTTCATCGTCAGTCTCCTCTCCTCCCATCGTTTACTCCTCTTCTTCTCTTTTCTATAGGTGTTACCTGTAGCTGCTTTCTTCATCACCAACTCCTCCTCTTCTCCTCTTCCTCCGGGTGTTTTTCTTCCTCCTGTTTTACAGTCTTCTCCTCTCGGTCCATGTTTGACAAACCAACTTTCAGCTCCTCTCCACGTCTTCCATTCCTCCTCCTCCTCCTCCCCCTCCATCCTTCTTCATTTCACTGTTTTTCTTCTTCTCTCTATTTTCTACCCTCTGCTCCATCTTTCACCTCATCTTCCTCCATCTTTCACCCGCTCCCTCTTCCTCTCTCTTCAGTGTCTTTACATCGTTTTTCCCTCTTCATCCTGGAGCTTCTCTTCCTCCCTCCTTAGCTTTCTTCCAGATTCCACCTCCTCTTCCTCTCCCTCCCCCTCCTCTCGCCGTCTCTTCTCTCAGACTTTCACCGTCCTTCTCTGTTAATTCAAAAGTTTTTTCTTCCTCCACCCTCACCCTCCTCTTCCTCCTCGGTCTTGTAGGTGAGCTGCATGATTGGGCGGCAGGTCGGAGGGGTAGGCTTTTGGAAATCACATGGTTCACATTTCCAGCTCTGGGAGACGCCATTTTGGAGGAAAGTTTGGGATTTGTGGACCTGGGGAGGTGCAGGAGGAAGAAGTAGAGGAAGAAAAGAGGAGAAGGAGGAAAAAGGAGGAAGTTGGAAAAAAAGAGAGGAGGGATTTACACCGAGAGAAGTTTGACACGAATGCACAACGCAGGCTGTGCAGGGAGGAACGCGCGTGCCAGTGCGGGATAAATCAGTGCGGACTTGGCACGGCGGAGTTGAGGTGTGTCACCAGGCTGGACTTTGAAGTTCTGCTTATCGCTGAAGAGCCATTAAAGCCCCGGAGCTGATTGCCCTCCTCCACCGCAGCAGCGGCGGTCAGCTCACGCATGCACCGCCTGGCGCTCAGCCTGCGCGGAGTTCGGCGCGCGGCAGCTCCCGGTCAGTGAAAGCTAGATCTCCACTTTCCAACCGCCGTGCGGAACCGCCGCGGTCAGCCTGCGCGGTGCACGACGGGGCAGGGAGCCTGTCGAGCGGGGACCTGCAGCACGGAGAGTCGGGCAGAGGACGGCGCTCCCCGGAGCTTTCCGTGGCGTTAGTTTAACGCGGGACTGCCGCTCGCGCTTGTCCTCCCTCCGGACTTTGCGTTGGTTTTTCGCGGACGCGTCAGTTTCCCTGACAGTTAGTTTGGAGGCTTGTTTGGCTCGAAGGGGAACTTGGTGGCGTCGTGGAGGGATTTTCTTCAGCCGCCACTTGGAGCGGTGACAGCGGGCTTTAACCGGCGGAATAATCAATAAAAACCGCCCTGTGTGAGGAGTGTATGCGGCTAACACAGAAGTAGCTCCGTACCGAGCCGAGCCAGACTCTACCATGCCAGTGAGAAAGAAAGGTAAGCCGCTCTCTCTCATATTAACTAGCAAGCTAGCACGGCTAACGGCTGCCTGCTGGGAGAAAGTCAAACTGCAGCCTCGCACGGACAAACACGACAGCCCAACAAACACGGACACACACCAACACACACAACTCGACCCAAACACCGTCCGCACGGCTTATTTCGGCCGTACTGAGCCGTGCCGTGCCGGCCAGGTGAAGTGAGTTAAAGTAGGGCTAGCCGGTTAGCCGCCGTTGCTAACCAAGTTGTATATGGGGCACCTTGTCTGGAGACGAGCCCAACTAAAAATAAACTCTAATATTAATAAAGTATTTATGAGGTCTTCAACAGCATCCTTCAGGCAGGTTAACTGCAAAGTTTCCGGAAATATTCCTTTAGATTTCTGACGTTCATCAACTTGTGTGTTCAGAGTCTGTGGCCCCAAAGTGAGTTAATAGAAATTAAACTGAGTCTTTATGTTAACTCTGCGGTCACTGCAGCGCTGAGATCTGCTGAGATCTGCTGAGTTTAACCTGCTCTTATATTCACCCACAGACTGTGTCCATGATAATGTTGTTTTCTGTCTGTTAAACGTCAGTTAGAAAGCTTTCAGTTTCACCAGAAGACAAAAGTGCTCACAACGACGTGAAAGCAGAAAAACTTCGCAGTTTTAATCAATAACTTCAACAATTAATTGATCTTTTTTAAAGCTGTTGACTGTGGGTTTCCCTCTGTGTTTTATGCTGTTTTATTTATTTTAAGTTCATTTTGACATTAAGAAAAGCACCAAATCACACTCAGCCAAACCCCGCCTCAGGTCAAAGTGAAGTCATCACTTTTTGATTTCCTGTCAGCCATAGCGTGACCTTCTTTTAACGCCGTGCCACAAACCAACAGTTATTTTCATTATCGAATAATCTGCTTTTTTGATGAACCGGCGGCTCGTTCAGTCGATAGATTACAGAAAGCACATGCTGGCTTAAAGTTCCCAGAGCTTAACGTCACCTCTGTCCTTCATCAGACACATTTAGCCCTGACCCCTCACAGCGAAGTATGTTTGTGTTTGCTTTGTCTTTTTTATTAGTTTCCAATGAACATCGTGGTGAGCTGGAGCCCTTCACTCTTTGTTTGACTCTACATCAGACTCTTTCTCCAGCTCCTTGAAAGTCCTTGAACAGTCTTGGATTTCTGTTTATCACATTTATCTCATTCCTTCATTTTCTGTAGAGTCAGGATTTGTTTTTCAGCCGCAGATTCAGATGTTTTGATGCAGTGTGAACCTAAATCTGTCCTGATGTCTGTCTGAGGCTGATCCTCTGACCTTTACGCTGCACGTCTCTGTTGGGGGGTCGGGGGGGGCTCTATAGTTAAACTGACCCTGAGCCACAGTCAGTCCTCCCCTCAGTCGAGGCCTCGTGTTTGGTTGTATTGATGTGTTTAACTAAACGTCAGAGTATTAAGTGTTGGGGCAGTGGAGCAGCTGTTCGTTCAGACGCTGCAGTGCTCGTCTGCTGCGCTCGAGCCGCACTCTGCCGCCATCGCGCCTCACTTCACTTTCATTAGCTGCCGAGGCCCAGAATGAACCAGCAACTGCTCTGCTCTGCTCTGCCCTCTCCCCGACTCATCTCTGCTTCCTCCTCCTCCTCCTCCTCCTCCTCCTGTCACCCAGATGCACAGCGAGCCCTGCTGCTGCTGGAGGAGTACCGTGCCAAGCTGCAGCACGCCGAGGACCGGCAGCTCCGACAGTCCATCCAGAGGGTCATCGACATCTTCCAGAGCAACCTCTTCCAGGCTCTCATAGGTAAGATCGCCTCTCTGATCCTGAAAACACTGAGGCAAGAGTCTCCACACGCCCTGGAAAAGGCCTGGAGCGCTGTCTGTCATGCAGCCTCCAAGCCTGGGAAAGTCCTGGAAGAAGGACAAAATAGGCCAGAAATCCTGGAAAACCAGGAGCTGTCCTTTAAAGTTTGGTAAGGTTTTTAGGAACAGTGCAGCGTTCAGGGGTTCACTGGCAGAAATCTGTTTTCATTCTTATGTTTTCACTCGTGTATGATCACCTGAAAACTAGACGAGCTCAAACAGAAACGCCTCTGCATGCAGAGCAGGACGCAGAGTGTACTCTTCATCCTCACGTCGTCTTAGTCTGAAGTTTCAGTCTCTTAATGGTTTCCACAGCTGTACTGGTGCTCGTTGTTCCTCCAGCCTCATGCAGACTTACGACAGGTGTGTGTTCCTGTGTGATATCGCTGAATCTGTTGGGTAAACCACTGGTTTCATGATCGAAGGTCAGAGTTCAGGTCCTGAACAGTCAGCTGACTGTTCACGGCTCCCGCCGACCTCCTCGACCTCGGCCTGTAGGAAGGAGGCGTCTTTGTGGCTGCAGCCTTCCTCGTGTCTGTTTGTTCTGTGCGAGCAGTCGCAGTGGGGCGAGAGGTCGTAAAGTTTGTCGGCGTGTTGGCGTCGCCATCGGGGGACTGTGGAAGACAGTGGAAGAAAAACACCTGTGGAGGATTTACCTGCAGAGCCACGTGTCCAGCTTCAGTCAGTTAGTGGATTTCAGAGCAGCCTCGTCATACACCAGCCAACACATACGTTTAGCCAACCAGCAGCAATACAAGCAGCTTTTTCAGCAGCTGCTGTATTTTCCGTGTCTGGATGATGTTTGGCCTTTTGTCCTTCCATCTTCTTTACTTCAGAGGTTCTTTTGTGTTTGACTTCTGCTGAAAAATCCCTGAGAAGAACTCGCATCCTAACGAAACGTGACCCGACATGCGAGGTTCACGTCGAGCTCGTGGTCAGACATCTGTCTCCTGCTTTGTCCAGGAGCTGCTGCTGAGTTCACTTCATGTCCCACCGTTCATGGATGTTTAGGGTTAATGTGTGAAGGCACATAACCAGCACTGTGAAGGAACATCGGCTTGGCAGAGCAGCTGTTGTGCCCAGTCCACACTGTGTACTTAAAGCATGAAAGTGTATTAAAGGCTTTAGTGGGCGAGGCGGCGTCAGTCCTGTGTGTTTGTCCCATGGACGGTGTCAGCGACGGACCTCCTGTGGGCCTGAAGATGCTTTCCTTCACACCAGAAACATGTGGATTTTTCTTCTGTTCTGGTGCGTAACGGCTCCAGAGTGAACGTCACTGTGGATCGTTCCTCTGCTGTCCGTTTGAGGCTTTCCCAACACGCTCTCCACAAACTCACACTTTGCGTTTCAGTGGTTTCTGTTGGTATAGACCAGTAAACCAGTCTCTCCAACACTGCTCCATGAGCAAAAACCACCAACAAACATCAATAAGTGCATGTTCAGAGGCTCCACAGCCGGCCTCGCAGCTTTGTGTCTATGCTGGGTGTAATGTCGAGGCTGGTCTGACAGGAGATTTGAGTGTAGAGACAAAGACAAAGACGTGACATTCAGCAAAGGTCCCTGCCCACATTTGAGCCAGGCGTGTTGCACCAGGCGTAGACCGCTGGCAACCGTGACGGCTCAGTTGGACTTGTTTAGTGCAGGTGACGGAAACGCCCCAGAAAAGGTTCACAGGTGTTGATCAGGTTGCATGTAGGGACCTTACTTTTGGTTAGCTTTGCTTTCGACAGCCTGGCAGCCATTAAACGGTGAGACCCCGGCTGAGGAGCCTCAGTCGCCTCCTGGAAGCTCCAGTGTCCTGAACAAATGAGAGAACTTCAGTCAAATATTTTCTGTGTTTATGGAGCCATTTCCCACCTGTCTAAGTGACTAATGGAGAGACAGTCTTTGAAACTGGTCCAGCATTGATTGAGAGCGCTGCAGCCAGCAGCCGCGAATCCCTCCAGATGTTTGGCACCTTCAGAGTTTGTTTGTGCCTCCGAGCGTTAGAGTAAGTGTCTGACAACATCATGGAGAGGATCCAAACGCAGGCAAACCTTTTCGTTTAACCGCAAACAGCTGCTATGTCGCTCTCACCAAAGCCACCAGACTCCATTCACAGAAACAGTCGTTTTATTTTGGTGAGACACGCCTTGTTCCAGCTGACAGAAACAAAATAAAACTCAGCAGAACCTTCCGGGCTCCTCGTTCCAGCAGTCACCAGCAGCTCTGCTTTGCTTGAAATGAACTCTTCTTCTCCTTAAACTGTCTTCACCTCGTTCAGTCGCTCTTGATGGCCGAGCGCACTCAGGCTGCAGCTACTGGAACAACATCCCACTTCCTGTCTTCACAGGTGGAACTGTTCTTCCTGCTGGTTGCTGATTGGTTGTCCTGTAAAAAGGTATCTTGCTGATTTGAGGTGATTTTAGTTTCGTTGTAGCTGCCGCGGTTTACTTTTTCTACTTCTGTTGTGAAAAACAAACAGGCTGATTATTTCAGGGAAGAAGAAGGTTTTTAGATTTGAGGTGAAAGTCAGTGTCAGATGAAGGGCTGACGTGTGGTTTGCACAGTGTTTTCCAGCCACAGACCGTCAGTGATGTGCTGAAGTGTGTGAGGCGTGTGCGTGTCTCTTGCTCAGGGACATGAAGCAGCTGAAGGTTGGCTGATAGACTCATGAATCGATCAGAATCAGCCACTGTCCATCCTGTCAGACAGCCCGATGAATGACGGCGGAATGAATCGGAGTGTGAGGAGACTCACAGCTCTTAACGAGCTCCTACGAGCTCTTAACGAGCCCCCGCTCTGTGCACACGTGCACTGATATGTTTTGATTGCAGCCCGTCACTCAGTGTGTTGGTGTTTGGTGTGTCAGTCGGTTTGTGTGCAGCAGAGACACAACAGAGTGGAAATGTGCTTTATTTCGCCTGTTTGATTGTGAAGTGTGGTTTGGTGACCACATGTCGTCGTTAGTCTTCACTTTGGTTCAAAACCATGTTCACGAGTACAAAAAGACATAAATGAACAGTTATTTAAGGAGGATGCCAGTGAGTCCCGTCCTGTCACGTTCTGTGATCCAGAAGTCGCCCTGCAGGTTTCCAGCAGTCGGTGTGAGTGGAGCTTTGATGATAGCGGTATGTTTTTGTCACGTGGTGCCACCTCACTGCCAGCTAACGGGACCACAGTAAGGCGAGACGCTGCTGCAGGGTTAACGGACGCCGAGCAGCAGGAATGTGGTCCGATGTGTTTGACTTTCCCAGCACTGAATGACTCTCTAACTCAGCGTCTGGCACCTTTTCAGCTGTCTGGCTGGAAAGTGAAGCTCAGGGCTTTAAGCTTCACCAGACTTCACCATCGAAGGATAACCGTCCGTCTGCAGGTGCTTTTAAAATGTCCTGAAGTGCAGTGGTCTGCACGTACTCATAGAACCGGAGTTACATCAAGTAAGTACTACTTTCATGTCGGTGACGCCAACACAAAGATGTGAAGGATAACAGAGCTAACGTTATGTGTGTGCTCGTCATTGTCCTTCAGCCTCTTTGAGGATCAGGATTCAAAGCGAGGCTCGAGGATGGACTGATACTGACGTCAGACATGTTTACGTTCCTTCACTGTTTGATTTGCTGGTTAGCCTGTTGAGTTTGGCGTTAGCATGTTCTGTGGCTAACGTGGCTCGTAGCACCTGCTGTAGCCACAGACTGGAGCAGCGTTGAGTGTTTGGTATTAAGAGTCAGTGGAGAGAAACTGTGAACGTTCGGCCTCGTTTGAAGAAGCAGAGCAGCAGGTTTGGATTGAAACTGTTCTTTCATGAAGCTTTTTGTGTTAATTTCAACCCAGCCAGAGCTACTGATGACTGTTGGAAGAAGCGAGTAGGTTCGCTTTGTTTTGTTTGAATGAAGTGTGTTTTCAGATGATAAAATCACTGTTTTTTTGAATGGAGTCTGGTGGCTTTGGTGAGAGTGAACAGCTGTTTCTGGTTAATTACAAGGGATCCTTTCCACTCATTGATTGAAAATATAATGCAGGTCAAGTGGAAACAAACGTAGTTCATCAACGCAGTATCAGACTGCTTTTATTTTGTAATGTGTAGATCTTTTAAGAGGACGTGTTTATGTTGACAGCAGAACGTCTTTCCCTCCTCTGGACATACCGCGTGTAGATTATTTGTCGGAGTATTCGAGCGTCACTATTGGCCCGTTTTGACAGTTGTAGTTGGCCACATGTATCAGTGACGTGATGCTAGCCGCTGTTTTCTGAATCAAAGAGCTTTTCACTGACTTGGCTCTTCCATTGGTCCAGCAGTATAACAGCGTCCACAGGTAGATTTCTGGAGCTCAAACGCAGCCAAGCTTTGTGCTGCAGTCTGAGATAAAACTGCTGAGCATCAGAGGAACGCCGCCGCCGTGCAGGACGCGTGTGCCGACAGAAGTGCTGCCGTGTGACGCGGTATGGCGTTCCCGTCCTCGGGCTGACATCTGCAGACGGACACGGCGGCTCGAGGACGAGAGGAGACGATCCGGAGGGAGTCCAGCTTCAGTCTTTGTCCACAGTGGTTGAATTATTAAATGTGGACTTCACAGTTTGTCCTGCAAATGTGGGCAAGTCTAAATTGAGCACACCCATGCAAACACAGGTGCGCGCGCGCACACACACACACACACACACACACACACACACACACACACACACACACTCTGAACAGCTGCTTTTTGTGTGTTTCTCTCCTTTGTCTTTGCTGCCATGTTGGTTTGGAGCAGTGGGGGCAGACGGCTCAGCTGATGGCTTCATTAGTTCTTGTGTGTTACTTCAGCAGAAACGTGTCTTTTACAAACATTTACATGACAAAATAAAGAGAAGAAATGATGTCTTTTAACCGTGTTGTTGAATTATTCACAGGTTTTTTCAGTTTGACCTACATTTCATTTTCCATCAGAGTCATGTCTCAGGTCCACATGTCCTGGAAGACCTCAGTGTCCCGGACAAACAGGAGAGGTTCTGGTCAGCTATTATCTGATTATGGACCCTGTTTTCCCTTTTTTTTTTTTTTGAAAACCAGCTGCAATGAAAACCCTCCAGTTTAACCAGAAACAGCTGTTGTTTGGCTCTCACCAAAGCCACCAGACTCCATTTACAGAAGCAGTCATTTAATCATCGTAAAACTCGACAAACAACAGGAAAGTCACCAGAGCCTTCTCGGTTTGTCTTTCACTGCTCCAACAGTCACCATGGACTCTGCTTTGGTTGAAGTGGACTTTCAATTCACCAAAGTGGGAGAGAAGCGGGAGAGACAGCGTGTAGAGACGAAACACTTTCACGTATAACGCTGGAAGAGTCTTCACATGTAAAAAACGTTACTGAACGACACAAACCAGACGACAGCGACGGCTCGATTCCCTCAGCTTCTGTTCATCCTGCAAGCATCCAGTCCAGGTTCCTCCTCTCAGCATCTTCATCACTAATAGATGAGTGGAGATCATCATCATCGGTGTGAACTCAGTGGTCTGTTTCCTTCTCACCATCTTCATCCTTCTCCTGTTGGTTGCTCTGCTGCTTAAAGCAGTCATGTCTCATTAATATTATAATATTAATATAATGTGTTGAAGTGTCCGCATCAGGTGTGTTGTGGGTTTGTGAGGCTGCAGGCTGCGGATTGATGATGGACGGCAGGAAGTGGAAACCAGTAACAGTCAAAGTTGATGCTCTCAGTGTTAGTGATACACTGGTGATCGAACAAAATGTTCGTTATGTGTTTTCCCCTTTTCCAACTCAGTGTTGGTTACAGACTCTTATTGATTTAAGTCTCTTCACAACATAAAACATAAGTTTGTATTTGACTCAAAGCAAGTAGCTTAGCTTGCTAACGTTAGCAGCTTGCATGCATGCTGCTGAGTCCCGCTCACTGCTGCCTTCGTCCATCATGCTGACATCGTACGATCTGCCCGTCAGCTCACAGGCGAGCTCAGAAGTCACTCTAATTAAACTAGTGCTGTCAATCGATTAAAATATTTAATCGCGATTAATCTCATGAATATCATAGTTAACTCGAGATTAATCGCAAATTAATCGCACATTTTTATCTATTCTAAATGTCCCATTAATTATCATTTTAAAGCTCTTATCAACATGGAAAAGTGGATGGGCTCGCTTTGTGCAAATGTTTTTTATTGAAAACAACATGTAGTGTTTTATTTCACACTGACATTCTCACTTTGAGCAGTCGTTCACATTTGAATCAAATCTCACACAGTTGAACACTGTTAATAAACAGATGACAAACAAATAAATATTTGGTTAGAAGAAAGCCCTTCAGCAGCCCTTTCTAAGAGATCAAAACAGGGAGATACGAGATAAAGTTAAAGGTCACATCATTGTAAACTAGGACTCAGGCTGTAGTACAGTTAAACCACGGCTGAAACTTTCCTTTAAGTTTCCTCTGAACATCCCAGCAGTCAGACTGTGATGCTCTGTGTTTGTTCAGCAGAGGCTCATCAGCCTCTTATTTCTCTCCAGAAACAGTGAACATCACTTGTCTCTGGCTGCAGTCAGCTTGTTCTTAGTTGTGGTATCCACATCCTCTGTGGAAAGCCGTCCATTGTCGCCTGGTTTTGATGAGGAGGTGGCGGAGAATTCACATTCGCTGTGTGTTTGGCCATCAAGTGGTGTTTCAGACTGGATGTGCTGCGGCGATAATTCAGTTCACACCAACAACACACACAGATAACTTTGGTGTTGTCAGTCGACCCATCTGACAACTTTTTAAAACTAAACTTTCCATTCAGAATCTTGTTCGCATCCATTTCAGCGTTTCGCGCTTCACATCCACACAAACTGCTAGCCTACCTTCATACAGCTAGCGACCAAAACGTGCGTGGGGCGTGTCTATTGTTTTGTTTCCGGTTTACAATCGGATCCTGTAGTTTTTCTTACGTTACTAGCAGTGGCCACAGCCTATAAAAAACTACAAGTTCTCTCGGTCGCAGAGCGTTAATCTTGCGATTAAAAAAATGACGCCGCTTGTTAATAACGCAATATTTTTGACAGCGCTAAATGAAACTGATAAACCAGCGGGTCAAGGCTGTTTGGTGTGTTTGAGCCACATACAGTTCAACATGAATTTCATTCAGTGTCTGAAGTCCGAGATGAAGCTGGACTTTGATAGGAGTGCCTTATATTTCTAATGCTGTACATGTGACTCTATGGCAGAATGAAGCTGATGTTCAGTCTGACTGAAACAGACGTGTCCCTAACGTACTCTGTTAGTTTTAGATGAAACCACTGACATGAGCAGCACCATGGTATCATCATGTGACTCCATTAACGGACAATAAATCGTAGTATCGCATCGTCGCTTTGACTCCTCGTATGAAATGGAAATTAGTTCAGCGGCGTCACGCTGACTCTGCCTGCTGCAGCTTCATGTCAAACTGCTTGAACATGGACACTCGGCGTCCCTCTGTGTGTCCCAGGCCTCGGTGCGTTTGTCACGCTCACCCTGACGTCCCAGCATCCGAGTGTCGCTGATGAAAAATAGATTTCTGCCACACAGTTTTCAATCTGCCAAACCCCCCCAAAAAGAGATGTCTGCAGCCGGCGGAGCACAGTGTAATCCCTCTGTGGACATGACGATTACCCCGGTCCATAATCCCCCCCCCCAGCTGATTTACAGAGAGAGAGAGAGCTGTGTGCCTCACTTTCTGTTTTCTTCTTTCTCTCAGCTCAGACTGGCCTGATCCCTCTCGGATGGCATCAACAAACAGTTTTCAGCCCTGAAAATGTGGACGTTGTTCTGACTGCAGTGTCTGAACTCTGTGTTTCACTGGTTACTGATTATCTCCATTAAGTGTAGAAAATATAGGAAAACAGTAAAAAATGTGGAGGAATTCTCCTGAAACGACGGTGACATCTTCAGATGTCTTACATCAGTCCAAAACCTCCAAACGTTCTGATGTGAAACGAGCTCATGTCGTGGTGGACGTAGAGTTCCTCCTGTTCTGCTTCATGTTTGATGTCGGCTTCAGTCGACGTTCTCCACCTGTCTGACCTGCTGCTGTGTTCCTCTGCCATCGATTCACTCACCTGTTGAGTCCACAGTGTGATGAACACTTTAACTCCAGTAATGTTTTCATTCATTCACTCTGTTCTCACTGCTCTTCAGCTGCTGAAGATGGAGCTCATAAAAAGCTTTCCAGCAGCTCAGATGACATGTTCACGCCCTTTCCTGTTATGCCTTTAATGTGAAACATTTACAGGAAGTGACATCACCTGGACTGTCCTCAAAGTCGAACTGGAGATAAAGTGAAGGCAGTACTGGGTCTGTCTGGACTCCAGTTCCTCCCTCCTCAGTGTGACTGGTCTTTGTTTGTTCAGTCAGATGTGAAGCTCTTTGTCCAGCTTCTGTCTTCAGGTGTCCTCAGAGACACCAGACGTTGAACCTTCAGACAGCTGCAGATGAATCGTCTGCCATGTTTGGACTGAGCGTGTTAAACGTCCGCTCGGCGTGCTCTGTGGTCTTTTGAAGGTCATGCAGCCAACATTTGAGAGTCTGCTCTGACTGTTAGACATCCTGTCCACAGTCAGACGTCTCAGAGGACGTTTAGCTTAGCACAAAGACTGGAAGCAGGGGGAAACTGCTAGCTTAGCTCTGTCTGGTTCACATGCAGGGTGTTGTTTGTTGAGCAGGTGTAGAAACGTCCTCCTGTCCTCAGGTTGTCCTCTGAGATGTGTCTGTCTTTTTAAGATCTTGACTTCTGGCATGTTTTTAGCTGATAACTGTCTGTGCAGAGGACAGACTTAAAGACACCACAGCGCTTCACATCACGACTGAAGGTGTTCCAGTTGCACCAGTTTAAATGAGTGTTTGCTCGGCGTGGTTGACCTCTGCACACCCTGAGGACGTGGTGAGTTCGTGTTCCGCGTGTTATCCTGGACGCTGTGTGTTTTCCTGGTGGCAGCGATGTGTGAATAGGTGTGGTCTTTTATGGGCTGCAGAGCAGAAGCTGCTGTGTTGGACTCAACAGTCTAACTGGTTAATGTGGTCACAGTCTGCTCTCACAGAAAGGCCTGTCCTCTGATCAGTGGCTGGGTCTGTTCAGAGACGCCAGCTGTCTGTCAACTGTCTCTAATTTGATTTAATATCTGAAGGTCAAACGGTGACCTGGACACACCATTACGGTTCATTCTTTGGTGATTGTTTGTCCTCCATGTTTGACATGTCTTGGTACTCTCCGTTCAGGTGTCCACATTGTCTCCTCCCTGTGCACCTGAGTGTTTGAGGGATTTGTGTCAAAGCCTTCTCAGGCGCTGAACACACAGACGTCATACAAATACTTCTAAAATCAGCATGGATTAGTAAAGAGTTGATCATGTTTGGATGTTTCCTGCAGTGCCGTCAGTTGTCCAGTGATTGTTGTCTGTCTGCGTTGTTACGGTGTAACAAGATGTCCAAAAACAGCAGGACTGATGGGATCTGTAATGTCCAAACTCACCTACAGACAGTTTGGACGATTTCAGCGGCTGAGTCTGAGCTCTGGACCAGGTTCAGGTTCCGTCGTCTCCTCACAGACTGTCCTCCGTCCCTCCTGTCTGTGGCCGTCTGTGGTGACAAACATAAAACTCTAACTTGGGAAACAGATCGCTGGTTTCACTGTAAAATGATCTCCCACAATTCCACAGAGGTCCCTTTTTATTGGACATCGATACGGTGCTGTGTTTAAGGTCGTCCCTGGAGGACGCTCAGACCGACAGTGGGGACATGTCTCCTCAGCCACCAATGTCCACGTAGAGTGACGTGAACCAGAGGAAAGCACAGAGTCTCAGTGAGAAGCTGTACCCTCCAAAGGGTTTCCACACAGGTGACGATGAAGAGAACAGGATCAGCTTTAAAGGAAATGTATTGATTGGCTATGAATTGATTAGTCGCTTGAGCTCGTCAACAGTAACTGTGTGCACCAACCTCAGGTGAAGTGTCCAGAAATGGACATTTACACACAGTACAGCTTCACAGCTGCTGTAAGGCTGTTCTGAGGACAGTGATGCTTTGAGCTAAATGCTAACATTAGCACGCTAACAGGCTGATGTTCAGCAGGCCCAGTGTTTACCATGTTCACCAGCCTAAGTTAGCACGTTAGCACGCTAGCATTAGTTAATAAGCAGTAAACTGGCTGAGTCCTGGAGGAGTGGATCTGCTGTGGCTGAAACAGAAAAGCAGAATTAATGCAGTCATTATGAAGAGAGACAAAACAATGAGACGGCTTTGGAAGAGGACTGGGGACGTGTTATTTTTAGAGCTTCCATCAGCTTCTTCTGTACTCTGTAGATGTTTGAAGCTATTTCCAGTCATCAAAGAGTATTACGTAACATCTGATGTCTGTGAAAAGTTCTGTTTGTGTCGGCCAGTTTTCAGTGGTTCGCTTCCTCTTCGCTGAGTCGTGTTCTTGCAGCTGCCGTCAGTTCTGTTAGAGGATTTAGTGCAAAATAAGCAGGTCCGTGAACCAGGCTGATAGAAATGTGGTGGTTTGGCCTGTCTGCTGTGTGGCCTGTGAGGTGGTTCACGGCTCTGAGTGTGTTTTTGGTCGTGTTGTAGTCGAGCAGAGCCGGTCTGATGCTGCACAGACCAGATTACAGAGTGGAGTTACTGCAGCTCCACGTGGCATCGACGCAGCGTCGCTCAGACATGTTAGGCTTTTACTGTGAAAGAGTCGAGCTGAAGGAAGTCCTGAATGGCACAGAAGTTCTGTTCAGCAGCTGTTCCCGAGGATGAACCGGCACATGTAATCAGTCCTTTTCTACAGCTCAGCAGTGGCTTTAACGCTGCCAGTTTAATATACATGTAAACTGACTGTGTGACTGGACGATGGAGAACTGGGCCTTGTTCTTAAAACTTAGCTTAACTGATTCAGGCTAACATTTTGTTATCGGGCCAAAGAATCCCGTGCTCTCATCCAGCTGATCTTGATCTTTGACGGCACTTTGAGAGTTGATTTGTTTGTCTGACATGAAGTTGTGCTGAATTACATTGCACTCTTATTTTGAAATACAGACCACATGAGTACAGAGTTGAAGCCATCATCAGTGCTGATCACGTGATTGCAGGTACATTGTGTAGGTGTGTTGGTAGCCTTCCCAGCATGCACTTTGGCATCTCTGTCTAAGGAATGCTGGTTGAAACGGCAGCGCAGACTGGGAACGTCACGCCGGAGAAAGGCCGACACCAAGTCAACGCTGACCTCCGGCGCTCTTCCTCTCACCTGTCTGCAGGGATGTAAGGTGTGCTCAGGACGCTGTGACATCACTGCTGGCTGTTTTTACAGGTGAAGCCACGCACCTGTAATCAGAGCTGCTGTTCACTGCTGCTGAAGCAGAAGTTAAACCCACCTTACGACTGCAGGTGAATCACTGTGAGCTTTACAAACTCCAGGAAAGCAAATGTTCAGTGGCCACTTTATTAGATACGCCTGCTCACTGAGAGGTGTGTGTGTGTGTGTGTGTGTGTGTGTGTGTGTGTGTGTGTGTGTGTGTGTGTGTGTGTGTGTGTGTGTGTGTGTGTGTGTGTGTGTGTGTGTGTGTGTGTGTGTGTGTGTGTGTGTGTGTGTGTACACAGTCTGGTCAAACAAAGAGAGGAGGTGATGTGTTCAGATACAGCCGCCTTCAGTATGAAGGACTGCTCCGTCACAGCTGTCTGCAGCTCAGCGACACACACGCCGTCGCCTCTAACCTCGGCTGAACATCACGCCCTTCGTCAGGACAGAGTGTGTGGCGGAGCGGTCGTGGGTCTGTGCTGCAGATCGTACATTTGGACCTGATGAAGGAGCTGCTGTTAATGGGAAAACATCTGTGCCGGCCGGCGGTCGGCTGCCGCGGTGAGCCAAACGCAGCTCGTCTATTTTAGACGTGTGCTCACTGTAAGCCCTCCTCCAAATATAAAAAGCATGTTGAATGTGACCGCTGGCCCGCAGGCTTTTTATAGTGTTAGCCTCACACAGATGGACTGAAGCGATGAAGGTGTCTGATGAGTAAACACACTGTGACACAGTACCAGAGTCAGAACACACACTGAAGATCACTGAGGAGGAAGACACCTGGAAGGCTGAAGGCTGCTTCCCTCTGCAGCGTGACGTCAGGTCAGCGTGACCCGAGTGTGAACTGCAGGGACGGCCAGTACTACCAAACTACCATAGGTACTGTTTCAGAGTATAATCTGATCCCAGAACTGCACATCATGATCACCTCCACCTTTATCTCAATGACTGTTTGAGGTGGCCGTCACTGGTGTCGACATGGACAACAGTGTCATTACCGCGATGAAGGCTTGAGCATATGAAACATAACGTAGGTGGAGAGCTACGCATGTACTCATAGAACTGGAGTTACACCAGCTAACCACTGGTTTCCTCGCTGTCACGCAGACTCTAATAACACGAAGCCGTAGTAGCTAACAATACAAACAGCACACGCCAGGATCTCCAACACAAACCTCCTCATCTGCTCTGACCATCTGAGGAAGAGGAGGTCCAGAGGATTGACTTGATGGAAATGTCCCCACAGCAACTGGAAAGCTCTAACAGATGTAACGTTTATTACGTTTGTCCTTCAGCCTCTTTGAGGACTGATACTGACGTCAGACTACAGCCTTTAGCTTTGACATGTTTACGCTCCTTCACTGATTGATTTGCTGGTTAGCCTGTGGGGTTTGCCGTTAGCATGTTCTGCGGCTAACATGGCTCGTAGCATCTGTCGTAGCCACAGACTGGAGCAGCGTGAGGTGTTTGATATTAAGAGTCAGTGGAGAGAAACTGAATGATCGGCCTTGTTTGAAGCCATTTAAAGAAGCAGAGCAGCAGGATGTTCTTAGTTTTATTCTCATCCTTATTCTTCTTTATTCTATATCCTTCATGTGTATGTTTAAGAAGAATTTCCCACATTGGGATCATTAAAGTCTGTTTCTTCACGTAACTTTTCGTATTGTCTGTCTTAGCCTGAGCTAACGTTAGCGCCATGCTTCACGCTGCAGCTCGAGCTCGGCCGGTCTGTGGTCACAGGAAAGCCTCCTCTGCTGCGTCCTGTGCTACGCTGGCTGCTGTGCTTACGTAATACAGAAGGTCTTTGGTTCAATCCGTGGGCAAGATACCGAACCCCTAATTATTCTGTGTCGTTGGTGTGTGAGTGTGCTTTGAGTGGTCAGTCAGAGTGAAAATGCCACATGTAGTTGAGGACCCCTGGTCTGAAAGGTTGCACCGTCTGTTGTGTCTGTTAAGTCTGTTCCTAAATGTGTGTTTTGCTGTGTTTGTTAGAAAACAGGCCTGTTTGCAGAGCTGCCTGTCAGCGAACGCCACCTCGAATGTCACAGAAAACCCCATGAGTTGAAGAAATTGAATTGAATTCTCTTTGATTTCCGTTGTTTGTCCTCTGTCGCTGCAGATATCCAGGAATTTTACGAAGTGACCTTATTGGACAGTCAGAGGTGGGTGGAGTCTTCCAAGGCGGCGGACCCCATGGCGCCCGTCAACCTGTGGGACTTCTCCAGCCTTCAAAGCACAACGGTGACCTCGGACACTCTGCCCAGCCTTAGCACCAGCATC
Organism: Chaetodon trifascialis; assembly: GCF_039877785.1. Lineage (NCBI taxonomy): Eukaryota > Metazoa > Chordata > Actinopteri > Chaetodontiformes > Chaetodontidae > Chaetodon > Chaetodon trifascialis. Next base: position 1,091,978 of record NC_092066.1, on the reverse strand, counting down.
GAGGTAAGAACCAATCACAGCTCAGACACCAGCTTACTGACGGCTCAGTGACGAGCAGCACAGGGAGTACGCCGTCACCAAACCTCCGGACTGAAAAGAAGTTTGTTGGTAGCAGAGGCAGAACAGCCTTCAGTAAAAATAGAGAATTTTAAAATAGATCACAGCTTTCCAAACGCTGCGGGACGATGACTGAAGGCGCTTTTATCATCAGCCGTCAACACCACGTCACGTCCCAGTCACCATACCGACGTGTGCTCCTCCTCAGAGGTGGAGACGAGCCTCCGTCTCTGCTCTCCGTGCTTTAATGAGCGTCTGTCCCATCAAACCTGCTGCGTCATCCCTCTGTGTGTGTTTCTGTGGCTTTCTGGCTCGTCCTGTTCGCTGTGGTTTAATCCTGCTTTTTCCACTCAGGTGTGTTTTTATGTTTCTCTGGCATCAGGACGATGAGTTGAACTGGGCTTAAACGCGCTCAGACTGGGTCAAATGTCAGACAGGCCGAAGGTGGAATCAGCCTCAGCGTCTGATCCTCCTCCCTGTCATTGGCCAGTCAACAGCTGTTAGCTAACAAACCTTTCTGTATTCACTGTGTCCTGTTGCTTACTGCATGTGTACTCTAAGACACACCTCCTCTGTCAGAGCAGGCAGGTAACACCACCCTGTGCTGACGGTGCACGTCCAACCCTCAGTCATTGTTTGGCTGGTTTTTATTCTTCTACATGATGAACAGAATATTTTTGGACTTCGGGCTGTCGGCTGGCCAAAACAAGACATCTGATGACGTTACGCTAGAGTTTCTCAGTATTTTCTGACTTTTTAGTCCAAACTATGAATCAGTTAATTAAGGATATGATTGGAAATTATTCAGCGATGTCGAGGCTGTTTTCAGGATCTGAAGTCACGCCTGACTGCTGCTGATTTGATCAGCTGTAATTAACATGAACTCATCAAACCACACAGTGAAGCTGCTTTTCTGCTGAGTCAGCAGCTGCACTTTTTGGTCTCCTCGTTAATGACCCATCTATCCGGACACGTCCATGCAGGGCTGTCCACATACTTTTGTCCACGAGTTCTTTGACTGTAATCATGAAGTCAAATGAAGTCAAAGCACGATTACACAAGAGGAACAAACTGAGTGAAAGTGGTTTAGTGAAGGAAAGATGATGAAATCAAACAAAGCTGCAGGAGACCGACTCTCAGCCGTTTCTCTGCAATCCCATGTTTTCAGAACCGTTTATGGGATTGACCAGAAATTGGGAATAATCCAAAAAATGGTTTTCTTTCCTGGTATGAAATAGACTTTAAGGCAGCAGACAGCTGGAGTCTGGAACATGAGCCGATGTGTGCTGTGTCGTTATCAGACGAGAGGATCAGACAGACTCACTGCAGGGACGCTTTCAGACGTTCAGCCTGAAGTTATACAGAGAGGACATGACGTCTGTTTAAAACGACAGACAGAAGAGGTCGTCAGGCCCGTGTGTCCCACTTCAGCTCATCAAGAGGAAGGTGGACTCACCAGAACCAGTTCATCTTCTACGGTTAAAAACATCAAATCTCCTGCTGGATTCAGTGAACTGAGGACGTTCTGCTGCACATCTGGTGGTCCAGGCACGAGGCTGTGACGTGGACACGTCCCCGATCCACTGTGTCATCAGTACGTCACATGACCGGACGCGGCCAGAGGTTGTGTTTGTAGTGTTTTGAACACCGGCAGCACTGCGTGTTCCTGCAGCGTGTGGGACTCTAAACGCACCACATAAAGACCTCACAGTGATGCACTTCTTCACTGTGTGCGTGTGTGTGCGTGTGTGTGCGTGTGTGTGCGTGTCCAGGTAAAACATGAACTCTGAAACTGTCTGATGTACACGCACAGCTCGTCTTCATCGGCGCTTGTTTGTAAGAAGATGCAGCATCAGACAGTTTTGGAGTTGACCTCTTAAAGGAGCGAGGCTAGCAGTTTCCCCCTGCTTCTAGCATGTGTGCTAAGCTAAGCTAAACATGCTGGACTGTTCCTTTAAAAGTTTCACACCATGTCAGAGTGCGTGATGGAGGAAAGCTCTTCATCAAAACCGACCGTCTGAGCCTTTGTGTTATTTGATTCCATCTGATCCCGTCACTCTCTTTGTGCTTCTCTGCTCAACGAAGAGGAGGAGGAGGAGGAGGAGGATTATCCTTTAGAGGGTAAAAGGCTGTTTTTCATCAAGAACCTGAGGTGGCTGCAGTGGAGACAGTCGTCTGTGCTCAGTACTCAGGTGTGGGTCACGTGGGGTCAAAGGTGAACTGTTTTACCTGTTGAAGTGCCAGATGAGTGGGGTCACAGAAAGCTCTTGGCTCGCCCAGCCAGTCGTTCATGTTCCCCTCAGGATGAACCGCGATGCACTGCGCTTTGTTTTCAGTGTTTTGAGCTTTATTGCACAGTGGCAGTGAAAAGGCGGACAGGAAGTGAGTTAGAGACGCGAATGATGTGCAGCAGAGATCTCTGGCTGGAGGCGACCCAGCGACCATTGCGACCGCGAGGCCTCGTGACCTCATGGCGTCCGCTGTACCCGTTCAGCCACCAAGGATCTCCAGAAGCTCTTTGTTAAACTGGAGACTCAGTCATTCATTAGCTGGTCCAACAGACCCGACAGGATGTCACGTTTAGGTCAGAGACGTCGGAGGACTGCGTGAGACGCCGTCCCGCAGAGTCTCGTCACCTTCAGTAAAGGTTGGAGGTGTTTTTTTTGGAAGCTGTCACGTGCTGTTTAACTTTTACCGTCGCTGTGCAAACTCCACCCGTCTGGCACTGAAACAGGCTCAAAACAAACCGCGCCTGTCTGTGCGGCCCCGTCTCAGCCTGCTGTCTTGTTTGCATTGAACTTGTCTTTCTTTCCTCTTTCTCTGACTGTAAACGCTCGTGGTCGCTCGTAGGACTCCCCCCTCCTAAACGAAATCCTCCACACGTTGGCGCAGGCCAAACGCTCGCCCGGCCATGATGGACAAGTAAGTACTGGACGCCTGTGTTGGTGGGAGGGGCTGTCGATGTTGTCCACCTCCGCCGCATGTCCCATCCAGTCCTGTGCTTTGGACCATTGGAGGGCGGGGCTCTGGGTCCAGGGTCAGGGGTCAGGTTTGCCCAGATGGCCTCCAGGTGTCGCTGTGATTCATTCGCGTTTGAGTCTGAATGTGACTGCAGTGAAACCAGAGAAGAAGTCCTGGAGCAGCTGGTCGAGCAGGACAGAGACGATTAAGTCAAAGTGCTGACAGACGCGTCCAAAATCCTTATTTTGTTCAACAATGACGGCTTTTTCAAAAAGACTGAACATCAGAAAATGTCTTTGCTGAAGCTTTGGTTTGTTTTTCTGAGTGCAGGTAAATGAAATGAAGACAAAGTGGACACTTTGTCCACCAGTGTCTCTGTCACAGCAGTCTGATGAGTGGTGATTAAACAAAGCAGCTGTCCTCTGTTCTGTTAATGAACGCCAACAGTCTGACGGACAGACGTACGTCACGTCACCTGAAGGTCTCTGAACAAAAAACATGAAGACCTGGACATCAAATATTCCCCAAAGACTAAACGTGATGTTGACGCTGGAAATGTGTCGGCGCCTAAAATAAGTCCTTGACATTGAGGCCGTCTCATCAGATTTAGACAAAAGCAAATTTCAGTGCCCCGTGGACAAAACACACAAATCTAAATACACACAGCTGCTCGGTGGAAGATGAAGTGACTGTGACACTGCTTTGAGGTCTGGAAACAGTAGCTGGTGTCCAGAAGTCCACAGACTGTTCACGTCGTGGTCTCTGAGCGTCTGCCCTCCAGCCGCTTCGGGCTCCTCTGGTTTCACCTTCAGAAGCAGCCGAACTGAGGAGAAGCACAGCGACATGTCGAGGCGGTGTGTGCTGGGGTCAGGGGTCATGGCTCATTGTGCTTCATTTATTTTGGTTCATTTATCGGGTCTGAACAGTACACCTCCTGTCCTCAGAGCCGGCAGACAGGGACAGACAGAGGGACAGACGCTTCACACCACAAGCTGAACAGAAAGCATTAAATGTGAGTTGTAATCAGCCTATCAGTGACGCCCTGCTGCTGTCAGTCTGAGTCTGTCGATGCTGAAGCTCCTGCACAGCTGGACGGCACGTCGATCAGCTGACTGGAGGACACGTCAGACACTGTGGTCCTCAGCTGATGCATTTGACTGACGATGCCACAGCAGCTCCAAACATGACCTTAACCCGTCTCCTGACCCTGAGACCCTCACCGCTAGAGAACAAGGATCAGCTGAGAGGCAGAGCCCCCTCAGTTTGAGGGTCCCTCAGAGAGGCTGGAGCTGTACTGGTGTTCAGGACCTCGTGGTGGTGGTTCATGTGGATTTCAGTTCTGCTTTGTGTGCAGGTCTCAGTCACTCGTTGAGTTCAGGTAACTGTCTGTGTCTTCATGCTCATCCTTGAAACGCTTCATCACATCTGTCACACTTAGAGACGTTCAGCAGAAATGAGTCAATGTCCACGTCAGAGCTGTGCTCACCTGCTGTCCTCAGGAGAAGGTCTGAGGGACGTTTGAAGTATTTCTACCTGCTGCATGTAGTCCAGGTGCCTCGGTTTGACTGTGCAGCGAGCTGAATGACCTGACTCACCTGTGACACGTGTCTTTCCTCAATGATGTCTGAGAAGCCTGAACATCATCCACTTACAGCTCTGTCTGCAGCGGCTGTGAGATCTGCTGGATGTGTGGAGCGAGGCGTCTCAGAGACGAGCGGACGTCCAGCTCGAGTCGTAAACGCTCCGCAGAGTGTATCTGCAGCGAAGCACTTCATCGTTTCCATGTTCGCCATCGCACAAGCTCATTACCTACACCTGCAGTACAAGTACTCAGATCGTTTACTTCAGGGAAAGTATGAGTACCACACTGTAAAAGTACTCTAACAACAGGCAGTGCACTAGTATCAGTACTGCATGCAAGTATAATCAGGACAGTGTGCTGAAATATTCAGAGTAAAAGTACTCATTTCATTCCACAAAGTGTTTGTTGTTAATTATTAGAGTTGATGCAGAAGCAGGATTTTTTTATTTTTCTGTTCAATAAAAGAAGCTGCAGCACGTCAAACAGTCACGTCATCATGGTGATGTACACTGGATTCCCGTTGACGTTCTGGGATCAAACTGGTTTTTGGAGACAGGTGAAATGATGTCACCCTGTTTTTTTTTTTTTTTGTAGTTTTAGCTGGTAAATGGCAGGTTGCATCACTTCCTTTGGAGCACTAGATTTTTAATAAGGCATGACACGCTGTATGATGACACACGAGCCACATGACACGTTCATGGAACTGTAAAATATTCATACTTGTGATTCCCGCCCGCCCACGCTGCCTCGACTCCTGCTGCTGTGACACACACTCTTCCTCCTCCTCCTCGGCCATGTGGTGTTGAGTCACGCGTGTGATAACAGGCAGTCGGTGTGTTTTAAAGTTGGTGAATTTAGAGTAAAAACTGGAGCAGCGTCACTTCAGACATCAGTCGCTTTGACACGCAGCTCGTTTGTGTTTGTGATGAGTTTGAGGTCTGATGTAAAGTAGGACACCTGACCACTTCCTGGGAGAACACATGCATTGTTATGTGAAATCACATCTTGATGTCAGTCAACTGACAGAAAGTGAGTTGGTGGCTCTTTCTTTGAAACCTTTACAAGTTATAATTAAATACTAAAGTACAAAGTCAGCTTAAAGTGTAAAGAGCTCGCTCTCATGATCATCCTCATCAGTCAGGTGAACTCGTTTCCACACTTGTTTGTACCTTTGCCTTAATGTTCAACTCAATCATAAATTATGCATTTTGAAAGTATTAATAAGAGGATTAGAGGAGATTTACAGTCACCAAGTATATATGTATTTTAAACTGTAAGTGCCATCTTTAAGTCTGGATGTTCTTATGTTGCAGGTAAATTCACTGTTTTTAGACGTCAGAATAAAAGCTGTGTGACACCGTCACACCTTCTTCAGTGTTATTTCGTGTTTTCCATCCCTTTAATTGGTTTTCTTTGTGCTCGTTGATTTAACATGTTCTTTCAATAACATTTCAATCTAAAACAGATCCATGTGCTTGTATTCAATTACGCAATCATAAAGTACAGGTATTTTAATGGTGCCTTCACTGTTATTGGAATAAATCGTTTAGACAGAAGTCTTAGGACTAAACAGCACAAATGGCAAACTGGGACTGCAGACTGGGTGAATGGGAGGTTTAATACTGGAATCTAATCACTGAGGAGTCAAGATTATGATCTCATTTCCTCAGATCCGCTGTAGCGCTGCGTCAAACACACGATGACTCCTTTTGTTTTTTACTGACGTTACTTGAAGTTTTTTGGCGTCGCAGCAGTGAACGTCGGTCGGCTTCGGTTACAGGAGTACCTGTACTTTTACTTCCACCCGTTGTGGTCATTACTGCCCGAGATGAAAGCCGTAAGTTTCAAGGAGTTTACAGTTTCCCACAGCTCTTAAACGCAGCCTCAGACTGGAGGAGCGGGTTTCAGTGACTCCTGCTCCCGCTGAGCTCCGGATACCGGGATGAAGGAGGACCGTGGGAGGGATGAGCTGGCTCTCCGGTGAGCTCACACTCTCTCGCCGGTAGACCGCGGCTGTCGGTCGGTGTGTGTGAGTGGACGTAACGTTATTTATGAAGACGGAGACTTAATGAGACCGTGAGCCAACTGCCTGGCTGGAGCTCGCGCGGCAGGAGGGACAGCGCGCGATGAGATGCTGATGTTCCCGGGCTTGACTCCCGGCTCGGAACGATGGACTGCATCTGTATTGTCACGACTAAGGTAACGCCTGAAAAGCTTCACTGAACACCGGCACACAGACACTGAGGACGGAGAATCGACCTGATTACGGGTGGCTGGTGGATTCGGCGCGTGTCTGGTCCACCGAACAGCTCTCATTTCAGTGTAAAGCCACTTTGTGAAATGCTTTTCTCCTCAGTCCCTTCACACAGAAATAGCGTATCGAAACAACGGAGGCTGGTTTTGAATGGTGGCGACGTAATTGAAGAAAAGTTAAATGTGTACACAAATATAGTTTGTTTTGTGGATTATGTCAGTGCCGAACTGAACGGGACACTGTAGAAATGTAAAGCTCGCTGTCTCGTGTTGTTCCAGTGAGGCGTTTTTACGGACAAGTCAGGAATTGTTAATTTATTGTATTTGTTCACGGTAGTTTGGCGAAGCGGGAGAAAGGACAGTCATCTTATTTACTCCCACACTCTCTCTATTTTAACGTCACCAGAACTGAAACGTTAGAAACTGCTTAGATAAGGTGAAGTTTCTTGGCTTTGCCTGCTGTTATTTATTGTTTCCTGAGATCAATACAAAGGCACGAATTTACAGCTGACTGCTGACCATGGCTGACCGAGCTAATCATCAGCTGATTGTACTCTAACGGCGGTATGTGAGCTGTCCCCTGTGTGTTTTAATTATCATCATGTGTGTTTTAATTATCATCATGTGTGTTTTTGATTATCATCATGTGTGTTTTTGATTATCATCATGTGTGTTTTTGATTATCATCATGTGTGTTTTTTATTATCATCATGTGTGTTTTAATTATCATCATGTGTGTTTTTGATCATCATCATGTGTGTTTTTGATTATCATCATGTGTGTTTTAATTATCATCATGTGTGTTTTTAATTGAACATGATGTGAGGGATGCTGAACGTTGTAAGCTCAGCATCCACATCGTTGGCATTCAGTCAGTCTTTGTAAAAGGCACTTCAGTTAATCATTGAGGTGAAGCTGACGATGGCCTGTGTGTCATCAGTTTTACTGAAGAAGGAAATGTATGTGTGTCTTTGGACAGGTGAACTTTTCCTTCTGTGTTATTCTGACTTTTTATGTTTTTGGGATGCTTTTTCTTTTTAATGGGAATAGACTGTAGCGCTGTGCCCGAGACAAATGTCCCCTCAGGGACAGTAAAGTTGACTGTGCTGTGCTGGACTCAGAGGCTGCAGTGGTTTCATGCTGTGCACCTGCTTCTCAAGCACTCCTGGAAAACCGGGAGAATTCTAGACTAGTTTCTCAGATCTAGAAAGTAAGCAGTGTCAGAAATCCTCTAAGACGTTCAGGTCAAACTGTCTTTAATGGTTGACGGTGTTGACAGTGGACAGCTGTGTCGAACACCTGGTCTGTCCATGCGTCCTGGAAAACAAAGACACCACAGAAATCTGATCGTCTTAGTGGAGATGAACCAGGAATAGTTGACTGAGATAAGTTGTTTGACGAGGAGGACGGCCGCCATGCGGCGTCCTGGTTTTCACAGTTACAGTGTCTGAATGAATCCATCAATTTGCATATCACCAAAGTCTGTCAGGACACTGCAGATCATTTTAACCAATCACAGTCCAAGTCCCTCATGTTTTGGCTCACGTCCAGTCTGAGCATCTTTGGCTCTTGTGCGTCTGTTTGGCGGGTTAAGAAGCTGTGTTGATGCGAGGCGGCCGATGGTCGACCTTTAACAACATCGGCGTGTTGAGCTCAGATGACAGCTGACTGGACTGCATGTTACTGGTTTGTGACCAGTAGTGTTGTCCTGAGGCGAGGCTCATTGTAAGCAGCCGACTCCTTCTTCTCGACCAATCACAGCCTCACAGTGCTCGGCTCGCATGTCATGTGACCAGGCTTTCGGGTGAGGTGGAGAAGCAGCACAGGGACCCGCAGAGTGTCTGATGCTGAGCGGAGGAGGTGGTGCTGTGGGTGTAGTTGTTGTTGGATGCTGCTGTGGAGCTCCTGATGTGGAGGCGGCCTGAGTCCTGGACCTCCTGCTGGTCTGGGATCAGATTCCTCCAGGCCTTCATCTCTTCTCTGAAATCTCATCTCTGCGTGCCGTGTCCTCGTCGCGCTCGCCTCTGATCTGCTCTCAGCTCCAAAATCCCCATCTGCCACTTCCTCCAGAAAGAACCAGCCTGTAAACAAACAATATTCAGCTGTTGTCTGGTCTTTGACCTCTGACCTCTGACCCTCAGCCTCGCTTCTCTCGTGTTGTCGGGCTTTTGAGGCTGAAGCTGCGGCTTTGTGTGCTGGTACAGGAGTAGCAGTCGGGTTGTTTCTGGTGAAACTTGGCTGCGCTCATGTGTCCAGGTGCGGTCGTCTGTTGTCTGGTAAATGACCAAAGATGGTAAAGGAGAGACGTGTCACTTTGTCGTTCTGATACTCAGAAAGTTAGAGTTCAAAGAAATGACAGAGAAGCAGAACCTGAACCGTCTTCAGATGGAGAACAAGCAGCACGTTGGGTTTGCGTAGCTTGTCTAACTGAGGAGTAAATACCTGTGAGCAGCTGAAAGCTTGTACTTAATATGTGCTGAATCTGTCGGTCGTATTTGCAGCTCATCAGTGAAACGCTGTTCATGTTCAACAGTCCAGAGCTCAGATTCACTTCACTGAGACAGAAATCAAAAGCAGCAGATGTAGTCAGTCAGTATTTCCTGTTTTCCTTCAGTGATGTTGGTATTGGTAACGGCTGAACGCACAGACGGTGACGCCTCAGGGGATTTGAACCAGCAGCCTTCCTTTGTCTTTTTCCCCAAGCACGGAGCTACGCCACCCCCCCACTCAGTCCCCCCAGACAAGGTGTTAGAGCCTCAGGTGGGTGCAGGCTGTGCGTGTGTGCGTGTGTGCGCGTAGGGCAGCGCAGGCCTCAGTGTTGGGACTATTTTCAGCCTCTTATTAAAGGAGTGCTGCGGCTCTGTGGCTCAGCAGGACCAAACACAGTGAGCTCGGTCTAAATACAGACGCTGAGCTGCTGCTGGTCACGGTCCTGCAGACACACCAGCGGCTCAGGACGCCTCCAGTCTGAGGACATACGTCCAGAGACGTGTGTTAGATGATGGTTGTGACTCCACGTATGCAGATGGCGACAGGGATGGAGAACTGCCACATGCAGCTTTTTGGGTTTTTAATTGTGGCGGTCTGAGACGTGTCAGCGCTGTCCTCAGGTTACGACTGCGTGCTGGTGTAAACAGGCTCTGATCCATCAAGTCAGACATGCGTGCTTATCATACAGGAAACCTGATTTTATTAAAAAAAGTGTGTTTTCATACCAAAATACTTCATCCGATGTAGACAGCAGTAACAGTACTGTGATATTTAGAGTGAGCTCATCCTCGTATGTTGTTTTTGTGACTGCAGGTGAACTGGCTGCCATGATGTCATTTTGGAAATGACAGAATTACAATAAAGACTAAAGTTAAGCTATTTTTAATTACATTTACAGATTAAGATCGAAGGTATCTTATTATCAGCACCGTCCTGAGAGCTTTAAATCAGCATCAGTCAAATTGAACTCACCTCCATCAGTACAGCATTGTAAAAGGTCAGAGGTCACCTGTGAAGTGCTCCTCCCTGTTGCTTTTGGCCTTTCCTTCATCGCAGTGGACATGTCTGTCCTTTGGACAGTCAGAGCCTGTTTGGTGGCAGCAGAGACGCTGCTCACAGGCCGGATGCTGTAAATATCTCTGAGTGAGACCACGTGAGGAAATGAGGCGGCGTCTGAGGCGATCAACCAAAATGGCAGCACTGTGGTCTGAACGTAGAACTTAGCGATCTAATTTTGGCCTTTTTGGTTGAGTTTGGCAGAAGCAGTGCAGACAATGCAGCACAGCGTCGCTCCGTGTTTCCATGACCTGAATTTTTCAGTCGTGACTCACATTAACGGGAAACTACACCCTCAGTTTCTGCTCCAAGCCTCCCTCCAGGAGTATTTTAAAAATCCGGCGGAGGAGCACGGGAGGCCCGGCGATGACTGTTAGAGGGAGCTCAGCGTGGAGCTGACGTCGTCACAACGTCGCCATCAGAGCGCCTTTACTGCCTCTGAACAGGAAGACGTCTCATTCATGTCCGCTGTCCACGCCAGGGCTCATCAGGATCACTAATGCTAAGCTGGAGCTACAGTTAGCCTGTGATTAGCTTCTAGCTTTGGTGCTGCTGCCGCCTCCTCAGCCGAGGAGTGAGTGACGGCGTCGATGAGTCCGTCCAAGAGTCTTACCGATGACACAGTAGCTGAGCTTTGAGCAGAAATATCAGATTTTACACACTGTGAGTTTCGTAACAGTTTGTGGTTCAGCAGATAAAGCTGCACTTTATCAGCTGAACATGACGCTCATCCAGTCTGCACTGGTTACTGGAACACTGGGAAGACTGGGGAGGTTTCAGGAATATGGTGAGGCAGAAAAGAAGGGACTGGAAACACTGACCACAAGAAGACACACCCATAAGACACATGCACACACACACACACACACACACACACACACACACACACACACACACACACACACACACACACACACACACACACACACACACAGGCTGCAGCAGCTGGAGGTTAAAGGGAGGATCAGGAGTCTCAGAAAGTGACCGTAAACAAAGCTGCAGGGGCTGATGGGAATGCTGATCAGCTGTTTACCTGCTGCTTGGTCTCAGCTCTAATGAGCTCCTGCTGTCGACCCACAGCAGACTCCCGTTACTCCCGTTACTGCCGTCAGCTGACGGACGAGCTCCTCGCTGGTCACTGCTCCTGTGGGAGAATGTCACTTCATTATTTATGTTAATTACAGGCTTCTGTAGCTGACGCCCGCCCTGAAAACGTGTTTAAAAGGAGGAAATGGTTGACGAGGAGTCACCGCCGCCCTCTGGGACGGGCCTCTCTGAGTTTCTGGAGTTATTTATTCAACATTATTTTATAGATTTATACAATTTTGTTGGTGCGTTTCTGTTTTAGTGACATTATTTGATTGTTTTTCTTCCATTCCCTTTTTTTATTATGTTTTTACTTAAGTGTGTTATTTCATGTCATTAATTTAAATTTTTTACATTAGATTAGATTCAGCTTGTTTGACACTGAACAATAAAAGCAATGCAGTGATTCATGCAGTATTTAAATGACACAGATGACATGAAGTGTGTGATCCAGCAGCAGGGTGAACATCAGTACACTCATAGAGCTAAAGACACGCTGTGAGTCGTGACCGTCCTCAGTCTGCGCTGTTGGATCAGCTCCTCACAAACACCAGAAACCTCTGACCCAGAATCCTCCTCTGCTCAGCTCAGCTCTGCAGCAGGAAGTCCACAAACCTCATCTTGACTCTCAGCTGTCACACCTGTCACCTGCTGATCAGGTGTGACTCCATAACAGCTCCAACGTGTTTACAGCAGGAGGAAGGAAAAGAAGTCGCCTGCACGTGTGCAGATCACGGTAGATTCAACGCTAACGTTGTCTGACATGTCAGCATTCAGCCAACATCTGAACTGTGAACCTTAAAATGATGTAATACTGCATCAGAAAGGTGTGTGCGTGCATGCGTGGTCACCAGCTGCCCCCCGCTCAAAATTCAATAAGCAAACATCATGTGATGACCTCTCCAGACTTTTCTAAACCCAGAGCTCCTGGTTCCTGTGGACCCTCTGTCTCCTGTGGACCCTCTGTCTCCTGTGGACCCTCTGTCTCCTGATCTGAGGTCTACTCCAGCTCTGAGGATCTGTGCATGTGTTGTTGTTCTCTGCTCGTCTTCAGCCCTTCACTATTCACCTTAGAAATCTGAAGTTGTACTCAAGTATTGACGGTACCTAATTAACTGGTTAGCTAACGCAAGCTAACTGATGTGCTGAGCTTAATTTTACCTCCACTGTTACCACTTACCATGTCCTCCCGTTCGCTGATGTTACCTCGACCGGTAACCGGCAGCATCAGTTAGAGTGGATAGCGAGCTAGCGCTAGCGAACTAATGTTAGCTAGCGGTAGCTAATTTATCTAACGCTAACTAACTGATATACTGAACTTAATTTTACCACGACCGTTACCAGAAGCATAGCTAGTAAGTTAGCTATCGGTTACTGGTAGCGTTAGCTAGTTAGCTAACTATCCTGGTTGTTCTTTTGATTACTTGCTTGAGTTACTTCGTTGTCAGGCTGAAGTGCAGCTGACTCAGTTTGTCAGTAGTTTTTCCAGACCGCCTGCAGCTTCACAGCGACTTGCCGGTGACCGTATCCTCCTGTTCGTTCGTACCTCGACCGTTAACAGAGCTGCGTGTTTTACGGCTCTCGCCTCAAAACGACAAGTTGATACTGAATGTCCTGAAAGACAACACGACCCAAGAGCAAGAAGAGCATCCATGTGTATTAAACAAACACACACACTCAACACACACGAAAAGAGATGAACACACTCATGACCATCTCTCTCTCTCTCTCTCTCTCTCTCTCTCTCACACACTCACACACACACACACACACACACACACACACACACACACACACACACACACACAGTCGGCTGCCAGCAGACTGCGGGGGGGGGTGAGGAGAACAGAAGGAGAGGTTAGAGAGGAGGAGGAACAGAGAGGATGCTGGGTAGGCGTGGGCGGGGCGCTCAGTTGAATCACAGAGGACAGAAATTGGGATGCTTTTCATTATGTTGAATTGTGCCTCCTCGTCTCCTCTCTCCTTCGTCGACCTGGAAGTTGTTTCCCTCCGCCACGATGAGGGATCTTCCAATTGCTTAAATGCACCTGAAGGAGACGAGGAGAGAGGAGGCTTCTGAAGGAGATCAGAGCGAGGATACACCGGTGTAGCCTACGCAGAAGTCTTTTATTATTTAAGGGGCGTGTCATAACGCAATATCGCACACCTCAGTCTGTGCTTGATATATCTGGCACTTTAGGATATAACGGTGACTTTAACTACGAATAGTTGTGGCATCACACAGAGCAGCTGATTTTCTTTCTTTTATTTTTATTTTTTGAGTGATCGTCAAACAACACAAACCCATACATATATTAAATGATTTAAAAGAAAGTTTAAATGATTTGCATATTTAAAACAAATTACAAAGACGACTGTGTTTTTAGAAACTGTTCTTAAATAAAGGCTTCTATGTGCATTCAGCTGCAGACCCTTTGAATGACGTGCAAACGTCATCAGTAATTGTCGTCGCTTCGGACCGACGCTGTGGAACGAGGATTTTTCATTTCGGAGTTTTGTCTCCTCCGTCCTCACGTCTCTTCCTTGTATCCCTCTTTCATGTCCTCGCTGGGCGGAGCTAAGACGTGAGGAGAGGAAGCGAGTGGAGGAGACGAGGAGACCAATTTATGGAATGAAAAGCACCCTTGGATTGTTCAGTGTATGCTTTGGATGCTGTGACCTTTGACCTCCAGTGATGATGTCACTATCTTAAAGTTCAATTGGCAGCTTTCCAGTGGAAGAGCCCCCACTGTGGGTTAACAAACACACCTCAGCCTTGACGCAGTGGATGAATGTAGAAAATGAAACCTGCTGAACAGCAGAAATGAATAAACAGTCGTTCTCTCAGCGACGCGTTGTTTGTGCCCAGCGACAGACCAAAGATGGGCTGAGAAACTTTCGATGTTTCTCTTATTTTCCTCTAAACGACACTTGATGTCAGCTGTTCAGAGCTCAGGGCCGTCTTTAGAGTTGCACCTGTTCAGGCAGAGCACAGGACGTCCATGTTGATCGCAGCGATTCAGAATCATTTCTTAGTTTGATTGACGTGTGGTTTGTTCTGTGGCTGCTGGTATTCAAGCTGATCTGTTCAGTTCCCCCCTGTCTCTGGTCCACTCCCTCCTCTCCCTCCTCTTCATCCTCTCTCGCCTCACTCTCCACTCCCCACTCTCCCTGCTCTCCCTGCTCTTTCTCCTCTCCCCCCTCTCCCTCTCCTCTCCCCCCCGCTCCCCCCTCTGTCTCTGGTCCTCTCCCTTCTCTCCCTGCTCTTTCTCCTCTCCCCCCGGTCCTCTCCCCCGGGTCTCTCCCTCTCTCACTCTGTTTGTATTCCTGCTGATGAAGACTCTCTGTGGTTTTGCTGCATGTTAAGCTGAGCTGCCGTGTCTGCAGCAGTCTGCTCTCGCTGAATAATGGATCTGTCTTTGTGTCTCAGTGTGTCTCACAGAGACTGTGATGGATGAAAGGGACACAGGAATGTAAATTTTGTTGACGTGCTTTGTCTCCATTATTAAAGTGGTCCTTCAGGGGACAGACGTTACATTTAGACAGTAAGTGTTCGCTTGAAGACAGTTTCTTTCTGGTGAAGGTGCAGGATGGGCCTGGCACAGGTACATGTACAGGTACGTGCACAGGCACAGGTACATGCACAGGTACAGACACAGGTATGTGCACAGGTACATGCATGTGCACAGGTACATGCACAGGTACATGCACTGGCACAGGTACATGCACAGGTACAGGTACATGCACAGGTACATGCACAGGTACAGGTACATGCACAGGTACATGCACTGGCACAGGTACATGCACAGGTACATGTACAGGTACATGCACAGGTACATGTACAGGTACAGACACAGGTACATGCACAGGTACACAGGTACATGCACAGGTACATCCACAGGTACAGGTACATGCACAGGTACACAGGTACATCCACAGGTACAGGTACATGCACAGGTACACAGGTACATCCACAGGTACAGGTACATGCACAGGTACAGGTACAGGTACATGCACAGGTACATGTACAGGTACAGACACAGGTACATGCACAGGTACACAGGTACATGCACAGGTACACAGGTACATCCACAGGTACAGGTACATGCACAGGTACACAGGTACATCCACAGGTACAGGTACATGCACAGGTACACAGGTACATCCACAGGTACAGGTACATGCACAGGTACACAGGTACATCCACAGGTACAGGTACATGCACAGGTACAGGTACAGGTCATGTTGAAAATCTGGCGCTGTTATTTCTGAATTCCTTTCTACTGTTTCTTGTTTTGGTGATTCATGTATTATTATTATGTATTGTTTGTTTATTTTTCACGTTGGGCCTGTCTTGATTGATTACTGGGCCAACAAACATCAGACCAGTCTGTCAGCGCCGTGCTCCAGGTGTGTTTGCTGCCCCCGCTGGTCGACAGGTGCTCTGACACCTGGATTATTTAAACACACAGCGAAAGCGGAGCGTAGGATCAGTGTTGAGGATCCAGTGTGCAGCTCATTACACTCTCTCTCTGCTGAAGTCAGAGCTGGTCAGCAGGACTTGATGCCGCCTTGAAGACTGAAAGTCTGTGTTTGAGCTGCAGACTCTGACATGGGGGGTGGGGGGTTGTGGGGGGCTCTGCCTCAGATCAGCCCAGTGCTTTATTTGTGGGCCTGGAGTGGCTGTCTCCACGTGTCCTCTAACGAGTCCAGCTCTGTCTCTGTTCTTGCGGCGGTGGTTGTTGGGACAGGAAGTGCCTGACGTTTTGATTGACTTTCCCACAGAGAGCAGATCATGAAGCTCCAGCTTCCTCCGCCTCAGCTCACTGAGGAGCTTTTCCAAGTGCTGCCCCCCCCCCCAAAAAAAAATCCTGCACACTGCACCTTTAAAAAAAACCCAATATGACCAACAAATGTTGACATTTTCATGACATGCAGTAAATATTAGTTGATCAAACTGTGCATGCTGTACAAAACGTTGCTTTGCACATATTTAAAGAGCAGACAGGTAAAGCTGTTAAACGGGCTCATTTTAGCCTGTAAGCAGAGAGGATTCTGGGAAGGGAGTGGCACAGAGATGCTGCAGATCTGATGGCGAGGCTTTGATATTTACTCAAGTGGCTGTGATGCTCCCACTCTACCCCCTCCCCCACCTCAGGGCGACGCCTCGCCATCTGGGTCGACACAGAGACAAGAAGTCCTGCCAGACGGTCCTTTGGGACAATAATACACACAGGCGGCCATCTTTAGACTGAGAGTGGCCCTGCGTCACCACACCTGAGGGGGCTGTGGTAGTTTCAGGTACAGGTGGGGCCTCAGATCCAGTCCAGAAACAGATCCGTGAGGTTAATCAGACATACAATCAGCGAGGGATTCTGGTCACATGACACAGTCTCTGAGCCTGTCCTGGAAAACCTGGAAAACCATGTTATTTTCCAGGGTTTGGAAATGTTTAAAGGAAACTGGTGATGTAAAAAATCCCTTCAAATGAACGAGAAACCTGTTCCTTTGCTGCAGACAGCTTGTCCATCAGACGGTGTCCTCAAGTGGGTCAGAACCTCTCAGGACGTCAGTGAGGACTGTGAGGACTCAAGGACATACTAACATGAATGTACAATAAAAAAAACTACTCTTGAGTTTGACCTTTCGGGCCTATAGATACAGAGAAGACAGACAAGAGACGTCAGTCTTCTTGTTTCCATGGACGTATTGAAGCTGTGGTGAAGACAGTCTGTCTCCCTTTGAAGGGGAACCACAGCTACAGCCTGTCTGGTGATGTGCTGCCCCCTGCAGGATGTGTGTGGTGGTGCTTCTGTCCACCCCAGTCTGCAGGGTTTCCTGTGATGGTCCCTACTGGTTTCACTGGGATTTACACAGACTGCTGTTCTGGTTCAGTGATAGGAGGGCACAGTGGACGTTTTCCTCCTCACCTCCTCCTGTGAGCTTGGCTCCTGTGTGAATGGACGGAGGACTGGAATGGACAGAAAAAGGCATTCTCCATCTTAATGTGGACGTACTCTGAGTGTTGTGATGGACTTTGAACGTTTCGTTCAGCTCCTTCAGTTTTTGTTTGGCTTTGGGTTTTCTGTTTGATCATAATTTATAAAATAATACAGAGCAGCATCGTCATAACGAAGACGAGGACAGAAACAACGCTGCAGCACTCAGCTGACATGTCCAGTGCAGTCCAGCAGGGGGAGCCAGTCCACAGCTGAACACATGAACTCATGAGTTCACCTCCAGACTCACTTTTCTGAGTGAAGTCCTGACAGTGATTGGTCCAAACGAACCAGACTGACACAGAAATAAACACCAATAACAACATGATCAACAGCAACAACAACATCAACAATAACAAAAATAGTAAGAATAAAAGAACGTTTGAACAATATTTTCTGCGTTAGAAAAAACCTGAGACGATTTTTTATATATTACCTGACCCACAGCCCAGGAGGACCTGAGACCAGGTCATGTCAGGCACACACACACACACAAACGTCCTCAGTGTGAGTTGTGCAGTGTGTGTACTGAGCGATGTGTAAAAAGCAGCAGGGTAAATTTAGAAGGAGGCCATCACATCTGAACCTGTCAGCTGCTATCACTGTCACTGCAAACACTCAGTCTGCACTGTGTGTGTGTGTGTGTGTGTGTGTGTGTGTGTGTGTGTGTGTGTGTGTGTGTGTGCCAGCCTGACTCAGGCTTTGATAATGAGGCACTCAAACAGCAGCACACGCACACACACACACAGAAGCCAAATGGTGCAAACTGTCCAAAATGTAATTGACTTAAATGGAAGCTTCATCTGATGTCTGTCTGTCTGTGTCTTCTGTCCTCGTCCCCCTGTCCTGTAGTTCAGTCGCGGTGTGTTTTGGTGTGTTTTGTACAGTCGTGGAGGAGGAGGCGCTCATGGAAACACGTTCTCCTCATCCAGAATCGAATCATGTCTGAATATGTGAACATGCAAGACGTCCTGTGTGTCACTCTCAGTGGACACAGTGGTGTAAGTACTACAGT
Source organism: Chaetodon trifascialis (assembly GCF_039877785.1). NCBI lineage: Eukaryota > Metazoa > Chordata > Actinopteri > Chaetodontiformes > Chaetodontidae > Chaetodon > Chaetodon trifascialis. The sequence continues at coordinate 1,073,479 of NC_092066.1, read as the reverse complement.
ACCCATGAGCCTCAGCTGCCATTGCCGTAGAGATACGTGGCCACGTGCTCCTGTCCGTCATGCTGTGCTGTCAGAGCTGCTGGTGCTGCTTCTTTTCTACCTTAAATATTAATTTTCACGTTCGAGTCGATGATGTGTTTGAATTTTTGTTAGCAGACCAACAGTCAGTTCCTCAGTGACATCACGCAGGTGGTGAATGATTGGTCAGGGCCCGCGGTGTCGCCTGCCACGCCTTCATGACTCACCTGATCGAGTTGTTCAAACCTGATCGAGCCGCCTGTCAACGTGTCACCAGGAATTGTCCTGCTGTACTCCTGCTCTTCAGAGGATGAACCCTCTGCTCTGACGACCCCGTGACCGTTCAGTCAGCGCCACCTTCTGGACAAACCCTGAGCCTGTGGCTGTAATGAATGACGCAGCCTCTGGGGGGCGCCAGCTGCTCTTTTTAGTGGACTTTGGTTTCATCTCTGGTCTCATACTTTTTTTAAATGTCTAATTTACATTTTAGCCATATTTTTCCTGCGTCGTCTGTAATTAGATTTGAATATTCGTCTTTTAAAATAGATTTTGATTTGTCAGTGGTGGCATGAAGCGAGCAGCAGTCCTGAATCACTCGTCCGTCGTTCAGAGGAAGAAAATAGCTTCAACATAATCTAATAAAACCACACGGAGACCTTCGTCCTCCTCCTCTCCTCCTCACTTCTCACATTTTCTCTCATCTCCTCTTCACCCTGAATGACTAACGCAGAGACAGACAGTGGGCGGATGTGTGTGTGTGTGTGTGTGTGTGTGTGTGTGTGTGTGTGTGTGTGTGTGTGTGTGTGTGTGTGTGTGTGTGTGTGTGTGTGTGTGTGTGTGTGTGTGTGTGTGTGTGTGTGTGTGTTGTAGACGTGCAGAGAAACAGTCCAATTAAAAGCCGGCAGATGTAGACGAACAGATAGGAGGGAATCTCTCAGCTTCCTGACGTCTCCGCCCAGGACACACACACACACACACACACACACACACACACACACACACACACACACAGACAGTGATCAGATCTCAGAGGGAGGTGTCCCCTGTTCATTCTGCAAGTCTTCCCTGTTTGCTAACGCTAACTTCTGGTCGATGCAGGTGTTTTCGCTCCTTTATGTGTGAACTTTGACCTCTTTGAAAGCCAGAAGTCGTCCACACCGAGCTAAAGAGAGCACCTGGTTTGGAGAAGAAGCGCCAGGTGCAGCAGTGAGGTGTTGAAGGTTCATCCGTCCATCAGCAGGACAGGCCTGTTTCTGCTCCTAGCACTGATGCTAACAGTGACCACGACACACTCATCCTGTAAGGTGTCTCCTGAAGGCTGGTCCAGGAGACACTGTCTCTCGCTCTCATGGTGAAGCTGTCTCAGTCTCATGGTGAAGTTGTCTCTCAGTCTCATGGTGAAGTTGTCTCTCAGTCTCATGGTGAAGCTGTCTCTCAGTCTCATGGTGAAGCTGTCTCTCAGTCTCATGGTGAAGCTGTCTCTCAGTCTCATGGTGAAGCTGTGTCTCACTCGCATGGTGAAGCTGTCTCTTGACACAAAACGTTCAGAAACGTCCTTTTGTCCATAATAACGCAAAATACTGATGTCAAACTGACAGGAAGTGTTGATGTAAATAAAGGCTGCACCTCCTTTTCTCCCCCTCTGTCTCTATTCTGGTGGTCAGCTCTTCCTCCTCAGTCTCCTCCTTCGATTCCTTTTCCTCTCCATCTGACTCCTCCTCTTCCTCTTTTTCATCCTCCCCTTCCTCTGGTCCTCCACCTTTCCTTCTTCTTTTCTCCTCCCGCTCCTCCTCCTACTCTTTCTGTCTTCCTCTTCCTGCCTCCTCCTCTTCCTTTTTTTCCATCTGTTTCTCCTCTTCCTCTCCTCCACATCACTGACTTTGTCCTACATCACTCTACCTTCCCTGAGGATACACCCCCACTCTCGCTCTCTCTCTCTCTCTCTCTCTCTCTCGTTCAACCCTCCTCGTTTCCGATGAGTCATGTGACCAACCTCTGTCGCCCCCACCCCCCTCTCCCTGGAGACCAATCACACCCCCACAGAGGAAAGCTTAACACACGCACACACACACAGACACAGACACACACACACACACACACACACACGGACACACAGTGGTGCTTGCTCGCCCTGGCTCTCATCATCATCACCACTCTGTCAGTGCAGAGAGAGAGAGAGGGAACGCAACAGGGAGAGAGGAGGAAAACGAGAGAACGAGGGAGAGAGGAGTCGAGGCAAACGCCTGAGAGGAGGTCAAGAGGGAGAGGAATATATTCTACCAGAAGAAGGAGGAGGAAGAGGAGGAGGAGGAGGAGGGGTCAGTGGAGACGAGGAGGGGGGAGGTTCTCCCTGAATGAAGGAAGAGCTCTGGGAGTCGTTTCCTCCCCGCCGCGATGGAGCGACGCGAGGAATGAGGGCGGATGGTGAGAGCAGGGAGCAGCAGCAGCAGTGGAGGAGGAGGTGGAGAGGCTGGAGGTGGAGGCGGAGGAGGAGGTGCGGGGGGAGCCACGGCCGGAGCCGGGCGGCGCGGGAGGAGCCGGCAGCGCTCCCGCAGGAGGCGGCTGTCGGCCAACTGCCCCGGCGCCGACAAGATGTCCCCCGGCATGAAGAAGGTGGAGTGCTTCTCGCCCATGCTGTGCCACTGCAAGGTGGCCTGCACCAACAGCACCATCTCCCTCATGTTCGGCTGCAAGGTGGGTGGAAGCATCTGCCAGGAGGGAGGTGGAGGCAGAGTTTGGCGTCTCACGTGGTGAGCGTGTGTGAGGTCACGGCCCGGGCGTCGGGGTGCGTTCGTTTCTAAAACCTGGAGAAAACTCTCAGAGCCAAACTGAGTTTGTCCAGTCGGGCGTCTGCAGGTAAACTTCACGCTGAATTTAAGCTGTTTGTGAGTTCATGTCTGCTCGCCAGGACCAATCAGAGCCACAGCTAATGATTATTGTAAGTATTGACTGATCAACTGTGATCACGATTCATCGTTTCAGTGTCACAAAAACAAAGTGGCGTCTCGCCAACAAACAGAGCAGCAAACCCTGTTTTTGCTTGATAACTGGCCTCACGATGAATCGATCATTTGTCTGTCGACTGACTGATCTCTTAATCGATCAATGGCTGTAATCGGTGTGTCGTGAGCATTAAAAGGTGTCGGCGGTCCGGCGAAGACGTGATTGATTCTTCAGTTTTTCTTGCTATCAGTTTTCTGTTTGTTTCCTTTTGTACTTTGAAACTTGAGTTTTATTTTCCATTGTTTTCTGTCAGGAATAATAACTCAATGCACATTAGCCTGAATCTGTCAGTTTGGGTAAATTAAGAGTAATTTCTCGGTCAGAGTTGAAGCAGACTTTGAAGCATTTAAGCTCAATAAGTGACCAAAGCCCTGATCGCTGTCACGCTCATCTGAATGTTCTGAACTGACGACAGCTGAGGTTTGTGGTTTCACACGTTTGGATGATTGTGGGTCTCTAGAAATGAGCTGTGGTTCTCTGATGGGTTAGTGCGCTTCCTGTTTACATTCATGATAAAGTGCTTTTAAAGCAGGTTTTCTCCGTCACCACGGACGGCGTGGAGACAAACCTCAGCCCGTTGGTTCACCTTCAAACCTGAACGCTGGCGCTCCATCACAGAAACGTAGTTCAGGCAGAGGAGAGATGGACACTCATGAATATGAAAAATCTCAGAAGGCAAACCTGTGTGGGCGACACAGAGAAACACTGCAGGGCAGTGAACACATCAGAGAGAGGAGAGGCTGAACACAGTCGAGCTGGAAACCAGAAAACATGTCAGACCCGGAAAGGACCAGACCAGGTTCTGCTGTGCTTGATGCTGCTGCCCTGCGCCTGTCAGACACAGCTGAGGGTGGAAAGCCCTGTAGCTCGGCGCTCAGCGGCTGTGTTTACTGTTTGACCTGATGCGACACAATAGGCTGCCCGAGCTGCTTGTCATCTCTGCGTCACTGAATCGACCAGTCAGAGGCCGAGATGGCAGCGTTGCTGGGATGCGATTGGCCGACAGGCAGCATGAGAGGCAGGCCGGCAGGCACGTGCATGTGTGGTCAACATGTGCTCTGCAGGGAAACACCGACTCTCCAAAGCCTCAGTCAGACATGAGGGATGGAGGCGGCGAGCTGAGACACGAGGAGCCGAGCGAAGACAGACCTGTGGGGACAGAGTGTGTCCACTGATCGTACTGGTCTTTGAAGCGCTTCAGTGTGTCTCTCTGTCCTCACTGTCAGTCTGTGTGTCGCTGTCATTCAGCTGGATGTGCTTTCAGGTCCAGAGTCCAGATCCCAGATCAGTCTGAAACCACACACACACACACACACACACACACACACACACACACACACACACACACACACACACACACACACAGAAGCTGAAAGCTTTAGACCGCCGTGTTGGTTCACACAGGATGTAGTTGTGGTTTGTTCCTCTTCCTGTTCCTGCTCCTGCCTGCAGACTAACGTGTCTCTACCTGTTATGAGCTTGTGTCCGGACGTTCGTAGCCTTGTTGTTCAGGAGGACGCCACCTGGCCAATCACTGTGCGAGTATCAGATTGTTTCTTTCAGAGAGTCGCTGAAGTCTTCAGGGCAGACCTGAGGTCAGTAAATATAAAGAAGACGACAGCTGAGAGCTGTGAGGAGGATAGAAACTGAGACCACTGCTGACCTCGACCCTCTGACACCGGGGAGCCGGGATTGGTTATCTCATCCAGAACGCTCAGATTGGCTGAGGCTTTATTTACCTGTCTTGTAAATTCTGTCAGGTGAGATCACAGCAGGCCAGTTTGCTGTCGGCATCCATGAGCTCTGTGATAGAAAGTCTCTGATGGACTCGAGTCCACTTAAATTGAACCTCCCCGTTGACCTTTTGGCCCCCTGGCTCTGATTGGACAATCACAGTGAGCGCCTGGGGGTGGGGGGGTGGAGTTACAGTATCATGTGGAGCGCTGCGTTGACCTCTGAACCCTCAGGCACCGCTCAGATTAGCGCTGCCTGTTCTACATGGATCAGGATTTGATTGGTGTCGTCGTTAATCTGAGGGATTGAGCAGATGACGCTGAATCTCAGACTGGAGCCTCGACGGTTAAAAGCTTCAGCGGTGCTTCTGATTAACCGCCCGCCTGTGAATTCTGCTCCGCATCAGTTTGATCACAACTTGTCTTAATTAAGTCCCATCGATCAGCCCATCGACTGCTTTCTGCCACACACTCAATAGATTTTGCCGGAAGTTATCAATCGTGGAGCTGTAAAGTGTTCAGAGTGAACTGAATTCACCACAGCTCAGAGAATGTCTTAGCTTCAACTCAGCCCTCATCCACCCGCCCATCAGATCCACATCCACATCCACGTCCTGATCCACATCCACGTCCTGATCCACATCCACATCCACATCCACATCCACGTCCTGATCCACATCCACATCCACGTCCTGATCCACATCCACATCCACATCCACGTCCTGATCCACATCCACGTCCTGATCCACATCCACATCCACATCCACGTCCTGATCCACATCCACATCCACGTCCTGATCCACATCCACATCCACATCCACGTCCTGATCCACATCCACATCTACATCCACATCCACGTCCTGATCCACATCCACGTCCTGATCCACATCCACATCCACATCCACGTCCTGATCCACATCCACATCCACGTCCTGATCCACATCCACATCCACATCCACGTCCTGATCCACATCCACATCCACATCCTGATCCACATCCACGTCCTGATCCACATCCACATCCACATCCACATCCACGTCCTGATCCACATCCACATCCACGTCCTGATCCACATCCACATCCACATCCACATCCTGATCCACATCCACATCCACATCCACGTCCTGATCCACATCCACATCCATGTCCTGATCCACATCCACATCCACATCCACGTCCTGATCCACATCCACATCCAGATCTACATCCAGATCTACATCCAGATCCAGATCTACATCCACATCCAGATCTACATCCAGATCCAGATCTACATCCGCATCCAGATCTACATCCAGATCCAGATCTACATCCACATCCACATCCACATCCACATCCACGTCCAGATCCAGATCCGGATCCAGATCCAGATCTACATCCACATCCACATCCAGATCTACATCCACATCTACATCCACATCCAGATCTAGATCCACATCCAGATCTAGATCCACATCCAGATCCACATCCACGTCCAGATCCACGTCCAGATCCACATCCACATCCACATCCAGATCCACGTCCAGATCCACATCCACATCCAGATCTAGATCCACATCCAGATCCACATACAGATCTAGATCCACATTCACATCCAGATCCAGATCCTCATCCACATCCAGATCTACATTCACATCCAGATCTAGATCCACATCCACATCCACATCCACATCCACATCCAGATCCAGATCTACATCCACATCCACGTCCAGATCCAGATCCAGATCCAGATCTACATCCACATCCACATCTACATCCAGATCCAGATCCAGATCCAGATCCAGATCCAGATCCAGATCCAGATCCAAATCCAGATCCAGATCCAGATCTACATCCACATCCACATCCAGAGCGCCTGAGTGAGTTCAGACCTCAGCTCACCTCCATCTGTTTGCAGCACCGCTGAGAGGGAAAGACCACTGCTGTGTGTTTATCCAGTGTTTAGTCAGTGGTACAGGAACTACTCACATCCTTTAAGTACAAGTAGTAATACAGTGCAATACAATACAGTGTAGAAATACTCTTCAGGTCAAATCCTATACAGTATTTTAGCATCAATATATGCTTGAAGTAAATACTCGAATAATACTCTGCGTGTAACCTCACTGGATTACAGTTGTTCATGTGTTCATCATGTTCATGTTTTATTGTGTGAAACTATAAAGTGGAACTATTAAGTGTCATAGAAGGAAAGAAATGAGGTACAAATACCTCAAAATTGTAGTTAATTGCGGTATTTGGGTAAATACAGTCGTGTGTGGTTTCAGATAATATTTCAGTGTAGTAAACCTTCAAACAGTCCGATGTTGGATGTCAACACTGAGACAAAGTGTGTGGATGCCGGTGGAAGCCGCCCGTTGGACGTCCGTCTGAGGGTCTGCTCGTACCACCGTGCAGCTGCTCTGTGGGTCTCGGCGTTGTGGTGTGACTGTTGGTGGTTATGGTGGCTTCAACGTCAATCCTTCGTATCCGTCTTTGTGTCTCTGTGACGGCGCTGAGACGACCTTCTGCTGCGTCCCTTCTGTGGCAGCTAAACTGAAAATTTAAAAAAACATCGTTACTGGGAAAAAGATGTGAAAAAATCATACAATACTCTGAGTTCTGACTCCGGCCATCGGTCCAATGCTGCTGCTGGTCGGGGTTTCTTAAACCGTCGTCTCTTCACCATCTCACCTCTGAAGCTGCTTCTCTGCAGGTTGTCTTCGTGTGTCCTTTCAGACTGTCCTCACACTCACTGCAGAACTCTCCCCTGTGGTAGTTAGATAAAGTAGGTGGACGACATGGGTTACTCACAGAATTGCGATGCAGTCGTTGACGGTCACATGCTGCACGACGCCACCAGCAAGTTGATCGGCTTATTTCAGGAGCCAGCCAATGGCGGCTGACCTCGTTTGTTTTATTCATTGCCTGGGCCGTGACCACACAGCGGCGGGTGCTGAATTCGGACCCTGCTGACAGCAGCAGCTCTGCTGGTCATTTCCAACCCAAACCACACTCTGCCGCTCAGCGTCTTCCTCTTTGTTTGTTGATTAAGCATCAGTGAATTTCAGGAGCGTCCTCTGCAGACAGGTCATAACAGGTCACATATTTGTTCCCACGTTTGAATATGGCTGCGTAAAGCGATTACATCAGTGAAGGACGAAATGTTTGAAACCCAGTTGGGGAGATTCAGGAGAAGCCTGAAGTTGTGGACAGAGTTCATGGCTGCTGCGTGTGGTCGATGGGAAATCATTGAAACACTTTAAAGTTCCTGTCTGTCCTCGCACAGCAGCCAAGTGGACAGACAGACAGACAAAAGACGGTAAATACAGAGAGATCGTGGTGGGATATTACTCCTCGCTTGGTTGTTCCCATCTTCTTCTTCTTCATCACATCCCTGAATCATCCAGAAACCCTCCTCCTCCTCCTGAACATCCTGCTACATCCGCTCCGTGGTGATGCTCCTATTTATAGCAGCTTTTGGCAGGCAGGAGTCGGCGCTGTGCCTCCTCCTCCTCCTCGTCTCTCTGAGAGCTGTCGAGGAGGAGGAGGAGGAGGAGGAAGAGGCGGCTCTCTTCAGGCAGACAGTGTCATCACTGGAAACCTCCCCGCTGCCTCCTACGTCCACATTTCCATTTATGCTGCTCTCGTCCACAGTGAGTGGGCTCAGTGTCTCGCTCAAGGACACTCTGACATGAAGCCGCTGCAGCGACCTGCGATGCGTTCACAGCAGCATCGTGGCGACGTCCACATCGGCACCTTTCACCCTGTGGTTCACATTTTAAAAGCAGGCGCTGACTGAAACAACAACAGTTGAGAATAGTGGACAGGAGCCAGAGCACCACCTTCATGGCTCCCCTTCCAGCCCCTGTTCAGTCGCACAGATGCAGACCGATTTAGGCTGCGAGGGCTCAGTGACCCGCAGAGGGACTCGAACCTTTAAACCCACTGTTTTCACACACTTCCTGCTCTCAGACAGTGATTCTGGGCTTCTCTGCGCTCGTGTTTCCTCGGATTGTCGTGACAGCTCAGGTCGCCTGCAGCCTCCCGATGCTTCTCCATCTGCTGCTCTGTGGTTGAGCAGCGTTCGGACAGAGCTGCTGTGTGTTTGTGTCTCTGTCAACAGGCCACGTCGGCGATGACCGTTAGCGAAAAGTCCGCTGAAGATGTGCTGAAGCAGCCGGGGGCGCGAGAAGTGGTTTGGCTGGTGAAATGATCCCGAGCGGTTTATTCCACGTGGGGTTTCTGAACGAGGGGTCAGGGAATTTACCTCAGTGTTTTCTGTTATACCTGGCAGTTTGTCTGAATGTCCTCAGGATATTTATGTAGCCGTGTTTTTAAAGTAGTGCCAGACAATAAGACTCGTCTATGGACTTCACATGTACAGAAACTTGTCTGAGTTGCCTTAATTTAACTGAGAATAGTGACGTATAACCAGGGGTTCACATTTGAACCCAGCCTGTCCAGAAGTCCTGCACCTCTAAGTGGTCCTGGTACTGGTTCAGTTTATGTTTCCACTTAAACCATATCCCGTAAAAATGCTCTGCTGTGTTTGAGATTTCCGGCTGTGATAGATTTAAGTAAAATCCCAGTTATCTGTGGATCACTGCGATAATGCTGAGAGTCTTTAATGGATAATATTACATTATCAGCCAGCACTACCCCTCATTAACATGCTTCAGTGACGTTGAAGGCGTCGCTGGTTGGAGGTCATCTGGACTCTGCATTGTAATCTGCCTTCCCATTTTAATGTACTCGGATGTAATCCCCGAGTAATTAAATCAGTAATTAAAGCAGGACCGTCATCGTGGATCATTGCTGCAGACGCAGTGCAGCCACATCTGTAAACATCTGTCAGCTGACTGTTTCACCACAGTCAACCAAGGTATCAGGATGCAGAACATGACCGAAAACTCACTGCAGGAAGCTGGCAACTTCTGAACGGTCTGAAGGGCTGCCGTGGAGCTCTCGACCAGTACTACAGTAGTATCAGCTGTACTGCAGTATCTTTAATGTAAGCCTGCTTCAGCCTCTCAGACGTGTGTTTGTGTCTAATTCACATGCAGCATCCTGCAAAGTTACATGAGTCTGTGTTGACACCAGTTCCTCTGAAGCACTGGTCACACTGGAGGAGGACTGGTGTCAGTTAACGCTCGGTGCAGTTTGAGGATCAAACCCAGCTGCTATCAGAGGAGGAAAATGAGTCAGACTCTCCAGTGAAGTGATTGACAGCTGTGATTGACAGGCTGTGGTGCAGCTGAGTCGACAGCAGGGTGACGCTGTCTGATTGGTCGGGCTGCAGCACATCTGTCCTCTGATGCAGGTGTTCTTACCTGACCTGTTTAATGGCTGAGTGTTTGCTGAACCCTTGAGTTATTTAGATTGTTGATTTCATCAGATCAGAGGGAGGCTCTGGAGCTGGTCACAAGGTGTGAACAGAGAAGTGTGAATTCTTCCACACTGTCCTGAACGAGCGTCAGGCTGCCTTCTCACACTCTGTTACTGCTGAACAACGTGAGACTCTCATCCCAGCCATCAGCTGGTCATGATGGCTCACACGGAGGAGATTGTTTGTCTTTTTGAAAGGCTTTCTGACTGAAGAGGTCCGGTCAGGAAGCTGCACTGACTGGCTGTGTCAGCAGGATGAGCAGCTGTCTGCTGTCGAGCATCTTCTGGGTCTTTGTCCAGCTTCATGTGTGAAAAAGAAGTCGTCTCTCACATGATTTTTCAGTTAAAAGCTCCTGGAGTTGGGTTCCTGGGTGTTGTCTTCAGTGTTGAAGTGGAGAGAATCAAAAAACGCTTTTAGCTCGTCAGTAACAAACGGAGGTCTCACATACGGAGATGTGTTCAGACACGATGTGAGGTACAAAACGCAAGGAATCAAAATGAGACCAGTTTGCTCCGTCTGTGTGAAAGAGCTCTTTACATTCAAAGAAAACAGACATTTCACATGTGAAATCTCACGGGTCTTTCTCTGAAGTGATTCCTAAAATAGCTCTTGTGTTGCGAACACTGCTGCAGACACAGTGTGTCCTGAACGCAGCCTCTGACAGACAAAGCAAGAGACACGATGGACCAGCCAGATGAAACATATAATCCCCTCAGCATGTTCGGGGTCCACCGGGGTCTCCTGCCAGTTTACTGTGCTCAGAAAAGCTCCAAAGGAAGATGCCCAGGAGGGTCCTGATCACATGCTGAACCCCCTCAGCTGGCCCCCTCCGTCATGAAGGAGCAGCGGCTCTGCTCGGGGTGTGCTCATCCAGCCGTCCTGTGGAGGAAGCTCATGATGAAGGTGAGGGTTGGGGCGAATGTGGACTGGTTGATGGAAGGTTTTGCGTTGTGTCTCGGCTCTCTTAACCACAGCGATGCAGCACTGCAGAGTATCACTGCTGCAGCTCACTCACCAACAAGAAACCTGAACTGCTTCACAACTCGCGCCCAACCTCACCGGAACGATCCATCGCTTTCTGTCAGGGAACCGTGGCCAGATGGTTCCAAATCAAACACAGATTTTTAGCTTGAAGTTCAGGAATTTGATAAAATGTTTTTGTAACTCTGACTTCACCAGGATTGAGTTTCCAGGCTGTAGCTTCAGGTTTCGGTGATGTTGGTCACATCAGGATTTAGCTCCTCAGTGTCCGTGTTGGTTCAGAGTCACGCCTCTGACTCTGTGAGCGGTAACTGTTGGCCGCCTCTCTGGCAGCTGCCATCGTCCTTCATGAATTAAGCAAACGTTCGGTCTGTCGGCTGGCGGCGCTCAGCCTGATGAATGGAGGCGCTGCCCTTCACACACCGATGGCTGTGTGCAGACTGCTCGGTCAGAGAGGAGGTGATGTCTTCCCTCTGAGGAGAAACAAGGAGCACAATGACCAGATGATGCACACTTTAAAGGTTCAGTCCAGCCAGATCACACAAATGAAAACAGATGACGTTCAGTTTGTCAAAACCTCAAAGATTAGAGTTTGAACCGTTGGTGTTTCTCTGGATCATCCAGACGTCCACACTCGTCCACAGCTCATCTGACACTCGTCAGCAGCCGTCAGCTCAACATGTTTGTGCACATTTAAGACTCAAGGATTGTCACGAAAGCAGAGATTCTGTTTTTGACAACTTGTTTTATTGGCTGCTGTGATTCACGCCGTCATTGACTCGTTGGCTGCTGACGACACGTTGATCGACGACTGCTTTAGTTTGAGTCTCCGTTCTGTCAGAGACTGACCTTCTGATTCCTGATGAGCCTGATGATCGTAACGCTCAGACGTTTTTACCTGTTACGACACAACAAAAGGTGTTTCCAGGTACCAGCAGGCTAAAAACAAGGCTTACCTGGTCTGTTGCAGACCACACTTTGGCCTTTGCCGTGGTTCAGTAACTGACCTCCATAGAAACGTTTGGTCTCATCTTGAACTGCAGATGAACTCCAGAAGGCTTGTCAGGTTCAGGTTTGTCCAAACCAGGATATGATGTTCACACGTACAACTGCAACTCCAAGCCAAGATGCTGCTGTTAAACACCTGTAGACACACTTGGAAACTTCTCGAAACGACAGTCTGAACAATCTGCAGACGTTCAGTCTGCAGACTTTCGGCAGTTGTCGACTAATTGATTATGTTTTGATTGGTTATTATTTTGTTCATTGACAAACATTTACTCTATAAAACATCAGGAAAGAGTGAAACTGTCGCTCAGTGTCCTGAACAGTCCAAATATAAGTGAACATTCGATTGATAAACTAGTGATCGATTGATTTTCTGTAGGTCCATTTTTCTCTGAAGGTGTCCTGATTGGAGGTCAGATAGGACTCATTCCCCACAGCTGATTGTGTTGTTGATCAGAACAGCGCTCGTCTCTGTGCTGCTGGTGGGAGTGACGGCTCAGACGCAGGTGGGCTGCCAACCTGCCAGCTGATCCAGGCCTCAGCCAATCACAGGCAGTCGTCCTGTTCAGATGCAGATTAACGTCCCTTTGAAGCAGCTGCTGAAAGTTTCTGAGCTTCTTACAGCAGCATGGAGGTTTCATTAATGTGCCACATAAAGCAGTAATTCATCCATGTGGCACTCCTCCTCCTCCTCCTTTCTGTCATTTAGTCGAAATTTGTTGACCAAAAATGTCGTAGATCATCATAGTTCTGCTTGTCAAAGGTTGTAAATGAGTTTTTGTCTTCACCAGCAGAGCACATCAATCAATCATCAATCATTTGAAATATGAGCACAGATATGAAAATGAAATATGAGGAAGAGGAAGCAGATGTGTTGAGATGAACTTCCTGCCGTGGATTCATCGTTAAACTAATTCTTTCCACCCACGGCCCATCACACCTCTGTCCCGCCTCCTGTCCAGGAGACGGTGCTCAGGAGTGGACTGGAAGGCGTCCGTCACTCAGCCTGAGTCTGGTTATGTAACGCGCAGGTTCAGGACAGTCGAGTCGCTCACCTGTCAACATGAACTTCTCTCCTTAAAGCCAGAAAACAGATGAGTAAGACTCGGAGCTCTGACTCATCAGGATGTGAAGCTGCAGCAGACGAGACGCCTGAGAGGGACATATCAGCCTCGTCTCAGCTCTCGTCTCCGTCTTCAGCTCCTTTAAACACTTTCTAAACCGTCTCATTGTGCTGCCTCTGTCCGTCAGTCCTGTCAGAGAGCATAGTGCTGTTCCCCGATGATGGAAGCATCGTGTGTTCACATTCCAGCCAGCTTCACTGTGAGAAGTCATGTTTTTGTATCAGGCTCTAAAGACAATGTTACCCATGAGCCTCAGCAGCAGTCTCTTGAGAAGAAAGCAGGCGGCACTTTGTTTGCTGACCCAGAATCCAGAAGCAAATGAGCTTTTTCTGCAGCACGTCAGAATTTGAAGCTTAGTGGTCGGATGCTTCTTGCTGAAATGCATCGTGGGAGTTGTAGTTTTCTCAAAGAATCAGATATTTTCCAGCACAGGTGTTCACCTTTAGCACAGGTGTCACCTCATGTGGCAGGTGATTGGAACTGATCGTCACGGGTTCAGCAGGTTGTGGACTTTGACGTGTGTCTGTTGTCTCTTGTCTTTCTGACCTCAGAGTCTACGTTTGACCAGCACGGCCTTAAAAAAACATGAACAACAAACACAGCAGGTTTGACTCAAACACGATGGAAACTGAAGGTGCAGTCATGTGACCAGGTTTACGTGATGGCGCCTGCCGCCTGTCAGACAGACTTCAGGTCCACATCTGTATTTTGACCGTTCTTCCTGTTTGTGTTTCCTGTTCCAGAAGTACAGGCACCACGATGAGGACTCGTCCCCTCAGGACCAGAGCTCCCCCCAGCTCACGGAGGAGGCGGGGGGAGCGGAGCTGGTCCAGGTAGCAGAGAAGAACCTGTCCCAGATCCAGAATGTCCACGGATACGTCACCCACGCTCACATCTCCCCCATGAAGGTAGGAGAGCCGCTGTGCTCCTCTGTCTGTTAACCACTTCACTTGGACAGTTTGCTCTGCTGCAGCTCATTGTTTACATTTATTAATGAAGAAAACAGTAATTTAGTGATTTTAAAAGTAATTATTGTCTTTCAGTGTTGGTGAGTAATGTTAAATACACTGATGATGTCATAACAGGAAGTGACCATGAATCATGTGTTAACATGTTAGAGTCAAACCTGTCCTCTGCCTGTCCATCACTGTGTCCTGGATTCTGTCTTCACCTCTCTGTTTATTCATGAATGTGTTTCTGTCCACACACACACACGCACATACACAGAGGGAGGATGAGGTCGTTGCTTGTCTGTGTTGCCTACATGTGGTTCATTGAAACATTGAGGCTGCTGTGACGCTCACACCTGTACCTGCTCCAGCTCTCCATACCTGTGTCCTGCCATGATGTCATCACACACATAAACACGCCAGTCAAACTCCTCCAGTCAGGCCCCCCCAGTTACTCCCTGTGAGTCCAGGTGAAACTGAAAACTGAATCAAGAAGTAAAGTGAAGTGAGATGAAGAAAAGTGAAGGACAGTGAAGAAAAGTGAAGGACAGTGAAGAAAAGTGAAGGACAGTGAAGAAAAGTGAAGGACAGTGAAGTAAAGTGAAGTGAGATGAAGAAAAGTGAAGTGAGATGAAGAAAAGTGAAGTGAGATGAAGAAAAGTGAAGTGAGATGAAGAAAAGTGAAGGACAGTGAAGAAAAGTGAAGGACAGTGAAGAAAAGTGAAGGACAGTGAAGAAAAGTGAAGTGAGATGAAGAAAAGTGAAATGTTCAGATGAACCTGTCAGAGTGCTGTGTGACAGGTAAAGGTGGCCTCAGGGCTGCTCTGACGTGTCACCCAGCAGAAGTTACCTGTGACACACATTTTCTAACAAATACCGTTCAGCCATTAAAACCCTAAAAAGCAGCTTCTCATTGGACGATTCAGTGACCCTCACCTTCACCATCCATCCAGAGCAAACTCTACAGTTTGTCCTCCAGGGGGCGCTGGCAGGACTCTACAGTGTTGCTGGTCTGGTTCTTGGACTGTCCTGCTACACGTCCTGGTCTTAGATTGACTGAGGTCAGACCGGGGCTGCGGCTCTTCTTACGGCGTCACGTCCTTCTGCGTTCGATGCTGCGTTCGCTGCCAGTCGGTCAGCGTTTACCTGAAACTGATTCTTTTCCCTGACTGACTGTTTCTTCTTCTCACACACCCTGAGCTGGTTTCTGTGTGTTACTGAAGCCAGACCAGGACCTGGCTTCCTGGAAGCTCGACCTGGAGGATTTGGCGTCGCCCCGGTCACATGACTCTGCTTCCTGTTCACGCTGTCCTCCATGCTGCTCTGTCAGCTGCTGCTGCTGTGTGTGTGTGTGTGTGTGTGTGTGTGTGTGTGTGTGTGTGTGTGTGTGTGTGTGTGTGTGTGTGTGTGTGTGTGTGTGTGTGTGTGTGTGTGTGTGCGTGCGTGCGTGCGTGTGCGCGCGCACGTGTGTGTGTGTGTGTGTGTGGCTGCTGCGATCAGTCTGTCCTATGAGCTGTGTGTGTGTCTCCTTCAGTTGTTGGAGGTGTGGAGTGGACAGCAGACTTTCCAGTTGCATTATGGGAAATTTAGGATCCAAAAATACTGAGAGGAAAGTCGTGTCGTCTCCCTCTGCTGCTCACACTCTTCTTCTGAGTCATGATGAGGACATGATGAGGACGTGATGGACATCGATCATTTTGAGATTTTACCAAGCAGACATTTGATAAATTAGTAGACAAATAATTGATAGATGGATCAGTAATGAGGTTAAACAATTTAAGTCTTTTCACAAAGAGAAGTAAAGACAAGAAAAGGCAAAGGTCAAAGAGAAACACAAAGTGGTGAACTCGCTCCATCCTCTATGAACGACTGAGTCTTTCCAGGACGCCCCTTTCATACCCGATCATGATCCTCTCACCTGTGACCAATCAGCCTGTTTACCTGTGAATGATCCAAACAGGTGTTTCTGGAGCGTTCCACATCTTTCAGTCTGTGAAACGTGTCGCTGCATCAGATTCACAATAAGAGATATTTACAAAAATCAATGAAGAACATTAAATATACTGACTTTGAGCTGTTCTCAGGTCAGTTTATGAATCAGATCAGCTGATCACTTCCTGTTTGATCAGATGGTCACAGTCTGATTGGTTGATGTTTTTAACAGCGTCAGATTCTTCAGATTGAACCAAAGAAAAGTGAGTGTTTGATCTGCTGAGGGTGAAGTTCAAGCTGAAGACTGAACGTCAAACAGCTGCTCAGTCTTAAGCCCTCTGTATTCAGACGCCTTGTGTCTCTGTGACAGAGCTAAAGGCTGAAAACCAGAGGCGGTCTTCTGTTTGGACTCGATGAATCTGGTCTGCTGACGAGCTGGACGAGCTGTCTCACAGGCCGTCAGACGTCTTCACGCTGCCGTGGTCGCGCTGGCAGAGCACATGAGCTCAGACTCAGCTGGACAAACAGGCCTGATCGTTCAGGCGCTCAGCGCTCACTGGAGCTCTGCTGCCACCCTGTGGTGTGAGGACGCACTGCTGAGTCTGCACAGAGCGTCCACTTCCTGTCGGGACCCGGAGGTGGATGGCGCTCATCTGGTTTCTGACCGAGTCAACTTTGTGCTGATAGTCAGACAATAACTGTATTGATTTCAGATACTTCGATGAGGAGTAAACAGGCCTGAGGTCAGATTTTAGACACACTCAGCTGATCAGATGGAGATGATTTAACATTGACTGTGTGTGTGATGTAAAACACTGTCCATCAGCACAAAGAGCCATCAGTCATTATAACCTGATGGAG
Source organism: Chaetodon trifascialis (assembly GCF_039877785.1). Taxonomy (NCBI): domain Eukaryota; kingdom Metazoa; phylum Chordata; class Actinopteri; order Chaetodontiformes; family Chaetodontidae; genus Chaetodon; species Chaetodon trifascialis. The sequence goes on along the minus strand of NC_092066.1, from coordinate 1,056,504 downwards.
CAAATTATCTGTAAAATCCTGAATCTTTCATCAGAAACATGGCTCAGTTTTCTTTGTACAGCCCAAAATCCCGAGTCCACAACCAGCATGAGTGTTTGATAAGAAGGATTTGGCTGATGTGCTTTTACCGTCAGTGCATCATCGTTCTCTCATCTCTGATCCTTCAGCTTTGACTTCATAAAGATGTATGATGAGTGGGAACTCTTCATCACTTTTAAGAACATGTATCTGTGCTCAGTTAGAATATGTTCTGTGTAGGGCTAGGCCGATAGAACGATAGCGATATGTCTCGCGATAGACACATCGTCAGTATCAATATAAAATGCGTTCGATAAAGCATTCGATAATTTTTTTTTCTTCGTCGGAAGAAACCTGAAGTTGTGAAACGAGGTTGGGTGCATGAACAAAGACACTCGCTCTCAGGTAACTGAGCAACGTAGGGAGTAATCGCTGATCAGTGAGAGAGACACGCTAACAGCCAATCATGTAACATTATCATGTTCGGTTGCGCCATCTTGTTGTCACGTGATTGTTGCTCCGCGAGGAGTGAGATGAGAAATAGAAAGTGAGCGCTGCAGCGAGCGAAGAAATCTTTGATAAAACAGGGAAAGTCAGCTCAGTATGGAGTTTTTTGGATTCTATAAGTCGGACCGTAGTCAGACCAATGTGGTCTGTAACTTATGCAAGACTGTCGTCCCCACCAAGACCGGTAACACCACAAACTTATTGAACCAGCTTAGCCGCGCTCACTCTTTGGAGCGCAGCCGTATTCGCCAACGTCCGCCAACCGCAGCAGCACCGCACAAGCAGCTGACCACCATGCAGAGGTATCTGCTTCAGTGCCTGATGACAAATCATCTAAAAGGCACGAAGACATAACGGAGGCAGCGGCATCTCATATAGCTAAAGACACGCTTCACTGAGCACTGAGGAGAAGCCAGGTTATAAACATCTCTTACACGTGTTTTTTTTTCTTTCTTAAACACACTTGCAATAAAAATCTAACTGAATAGTTCATGTATGTTTAGAGTAAGAGGAGTGACTAAAGTTGTTCATATGTCGAGGCTGGTTTTATAGTTCAGTCAGTGTTACTGTGCTGTCAATCATGTTTGTTTGTTTGTTTGTTTGTATGTTACAGATGTCAAGTATCTGCTATGTTTCTAAAACACTGCACATATCTGAAAACATTTTATTCAGTAGAAGGTGAATCAGCTTGTAAACTTTCTGCACTAAACCTGTAGAAAAAAAAGTTCTCAGGTTTCTCTGTTTACATTTTTACACTTTTTTGACATTTATTATTCGAGTGTTTTCCATGGTTGTGTTGACATTTCCTTTCTGCCTTGATAGCTGAGGGGATTATAATCAGAGGAAGGTTAAATTTAAAATAAAAATATTTAAATTGAATGTATTTTCACCTGATCCTTATTTTAAATAGGTCATAAAAAATATCAATAATTATCGATATCGACCGATATAAAACACTTAGAGTTTTCAGCCACATCGCCCAGCCCGAGTTCTGTGTGTCACACATGACCCCAGCTTCAGTTTAATGTCCAGGTGTCCGTGGTCTTCATTGTGGTCTGCTCTGGTGTCTGATTGACCTTATTGATTAGTGAACAGCTGTAGCTGCAGTAGAAGTTCTTCTGGCTGTCCTCCTCCAGCAGACGTTTACGTACCTGTGGGAAACGAGTCGGCCGTCTCTGAATGTGAAGCATGGCGTTGTGGTGGTGACGTGTGGCGTGCTGTCGTGTCTCAGCTTCCTGTGGTTCATATTCATGATCTGACAGAGATGATGCTGATCATCCCTCCACCCGTCTTCTGCTCGGCCTCTCACTCATCCTCACCCTTCCCTCTCTGTCTCACCTCTGTAAGGACTAACTGTCTCTCTCCTGCTTTGACTTGTCTGTCTTTTGACCTCTCCGAGACTCCGTCTCTCCTCCCCTCCTGTATCCTGTAGGTAGCATCTCTGGAGTGCATCTTTGACGGTTCTTCAGTGTTAGGACAGCACCTCCCGGAGCTCCCCTCCCCTACGCCCTCCACCCTCTATCCCCACGGCGAGGACAGCCCCCTCCCCTCCTGCTCCTCCAACCCCTACCCCCCGATCCAGGTAAACCCCCAACTCCCCAGCCCCCGTCCTGCTGGGTGTTGTCATGGTGCTGCTGCTGGAAAAGAATAATTGTGTTTCGGGACCATTTTTCAGTCTCTGTGACTTTGTGTCATTTTGTTTACATCTCATCATGTAGACGGGACACGGTTAGCTTAGCTTAGCATGAGGGGGAGGGGGAGGAATGGTGAGAGAGGGTCTCTGAAGACACCCACCAGCACCTCTGAAGCTCGCCTCTTGTCCTGTTTGCGTGATCTGTTCACATGTGGAAGCCACAGTTTGGTGTTTTATGGAGTTCAGAACAGTATTGATCCTCTGATCTGACGTTTGGCAGGAAAGCAAACGAGCAAAATGTTGAACTGTTCCTTTACCAATGTCCACGTGTCAATATGCTGTCCGTTGGTCATCCCACCGCTTTGATTATGACAGACAAACATCTCTGGATTTCCATTTCACTTCATTTACTCTCACGTTCCCTCAGGATGACTGTAATAATTTTGGTCAGGTCAAATTTATTTGTTCAGCTCATTTCATACAGCGTGAGCTCGACCTGCTTCACACACAGCAAATATGAACAGAGAACGACATGAATGCATCGTAAACATGCAGAAAGAGGCTGAAGGAACACATTTAGGACCCATCGAGTGGTTTGTAGACAACGAGCAGTATGTCAGACAGTGAGGTGAGTTTGGAGTGGATCTCCTGACTGACCTCCACCACTGACAGCAGCAGGAGGAGGAGGAGGGTCTGGGTCTGAGGGTGACGGGTCATTGATAGGTCTGAGATTATAGTGTGAGAGTAGAACACACAGGTGTGTATGATCAGCATTTCAATGGTAGGATCCATTGTGACCAAGTGGCAGCATGTGTGTGGAGCTGAGCCCTGTGGGACCCCACAACCAGTGTTAAACCTGCCAGATTTAACAGGAAGAGCATCAGTTAAGGACACACTCGGACGGCTGGACGCTGTGTCAGTGCTGCGGTCAGTCCTGAACCACATCCTGCAGACTGTGGAGCGACAGTGAGTGTGCAGCTGTTTGTAGACGAGCTTTCACTGAGAAGAGGGATCCTGGAGGTCGCTCTGTAGTTGCTGATCATCTGTTAGCCTGTCTCAGCCTCACAGAGCTGCTAGCGTGACTGTCTCATGTCTCCCGAACCGACGAACCAGCAGGTGGAGGTGTGGATGCTGAACACAGGCTGGAGGAGCTTCTCACCTCCGTGCACCTTTCACATGTTGTCAGATTACTTGGGTTGTACAGAAACTCTGAGCTGTGCAGTGATTGGTCGCACTTCACATCAGACTGAACGCAGAGCAGCCGTTCGGTCGAGGGCCGGCGCTCACGGCGACGCTCTGTGGTGGAGAAACCTCCACATCCTGCTGCTCATTGTTTCCTCCACGTTTGATGTGCGGCGGCGTCCGTCCCCGGCCTGACGTCAGCAGGCAGCTATCTCCAACACCTCCGCCGCGATAGCGCAGTGAATGGATCCTCACATCCTGAAAGACGCTGAGCGCCGGGAGGACGCACTGTACGCTCTTTTTTTCATTACTCCTTCCTTCTTTCATCTCTCCTCCTCCGCCTCTTGCTTGCTCTCCTCAGCAGCGCCATGGCAACACAGGAGATGAATGCCGACAAAGAAAATCATGACGGCAGGAAAATGGAGGAGGAGGAGGGGGCTGAACCTGCAGAGAAGGACAAGGGCAGATTTAGTGAGGCTTTCTGTGACGGGTGGAGGGGGTGGAGGGGGTGGGGGTGGCCTCCTCTTGGTCCCCACAGAACGATTTACAGCCGCTCTGACGCATATTTATCACCAAGACAAAGGACAAAGGACCGTGAAACGACTTGTCACTAATGCTTCTTCTTCATCGTCTCATCTCTGCTACACTTCATTCCCAGCTGCAGCAAAGGATGCTGGGAGGACAGGCCAGCTCTATTTATAGCCAGCAGGCTTTCAGTCAGTCCTGGAATTTCAGGGAAATCATGGAATGTTTGGGTGCTTTTTCCAGGCGGGGAAGGTGTGAAGAGCAGAGTGTTTTCATGTCTTATACGTTGACTCTCATGCTGATCCACGATGTTAAAGACTCATTCCACAAAGACGATGTACAGTATTTATATCACAGAAGTGATTCCACAAGTCCTAAAATGTCCTTCTGGTTCGCCTCCGTGACCAATTAAAGCTCACGGCACATAACCACAACATCGCCATGTCCAATCGTTTCCTGTGTGATGAGGATAGAGGCGATGAAGGTGAAACTGCCCCTCAAAACACAGAAATAAATAAGGTCACTTTTCATTTTATCAAGGAATCTAAAGAAAGCTACAGCTGAGCAAACAACGCCATGTTGGCCTGAGAGAACCTGAAAAACACACGTTAGTGTCGGTCAGAGCATGAGATCCACCTCATCTCTGAAGCCTCGTCACGGCTCGAGATGCTTCCTGTCCTCACACACACTCCTCCACTTGGCCAGTGATTCTCTGAAAAATGAAAAGACTATTGTTTTGTCTTTGAGTTCCTCGTCACAACGGTTCGGGCTACGGTTTGTTTCTCCTGTAGGTTAACGCACGTAACACTTTTAAGACTGAGCCGGTTTATTCAGGAATTGTAAGTGAATGACGGCGTCCACACGAACAGTTTGGTTTCTCTGTGGTTTGTCCGTGAACTGAGGCTGTTTATAGGGAGTTAAAGGTTCAGGCCGTCATCTATGTAACGCTGGGCGTCATCTGCATAGCGACGAAGTCAGTCTTCCTCAGCATTATGAACCAGAGCGCCGTCATTCAGCCAGGTCAGAGCCTTGTGAGCCTCCGTTTGGACGCTCAGTGTGCCACTGCCTTTCACTGATTCCTCTCTGAAAAGAAATGAATGAAACTGAAATTTAACCCGCGGCAGCTTTGTTAAAGAGACAGAACGGGCACATAAAAAACAATGTTTTCATTCATCGAGGAAAACGTGAATGAACGAGTGAATGAATGAGAAAGACTTTGAATGAATCTTAAGAAAAATTAAAACCCCACGGTTCACACACACACACACACACACACACACACACACACACACACACACACACACACGTGTTTTGGTATCATCTATGAAGAGTTTTAATCATTCATCTGATCTGTTAGTTATTGTTAGTTATTATGTTTTTGTAGTTTCTCAGTTATTTTTTCTTTTTCCGTGTCTCTGACTCTCGCTGGCTGGACTTCAGCCTGTTGTAACGTCTAAATCCTAAATCATCAGCAGTGAGTTTCTGATGAACCTTCGCGCTCCGTCGACTCGCCGACAGTCGCTCGCACATCGCAGGACGCTGTTCTGTCCGTCACGGCCGAGATAACTCAGCAGTTTGCAGGCGTGAGTTTCCCCTGCTGACTCATGTTTGGAGAGACACTCAAAGACAGAGGACTGAAGTAGGACAAAGGTCAGCTGGACCAAACCCACAGAGGACTGAGAACCAGGGAGGAGGAGGAAGAGGAGGAGGAGGAAGAAGGAGCTACGTGAGGTTTCCAGACTGCAGAGAGAGGAGATCAGAGGACTAATTTCCTCCCTGCCTGCGCTCTCTTTAAACACACACACACACACACACACACACACACACACACACACTCCTCGTCAGCCCTGCAGTCTGTTGTTGCTGTCAGACAGACGGAGGCTGGCCGACCGGCTGCTCTCTCTCCGCCTGCTAAGCGATGCTCTCTCACCCGGCAGGTTAATCCGCCCCCGGAGGCTCCTCTCTCTCTTTTTCACATCAAGTCCGGCGCCGTCCGCCGGCGACCGCCGCCGCTCCTAAGCAACAGAAGGAGGACGACCTCAGAGCGTCTCAGCTCCTCTCTGCTCCGTCGCTCCTCTGCTGGAAGCGGCGTCTGGTCACCTCCGCCAGCTCCTCCATCAGCATCTCTGCAGCCTCCGTGTTTGTGTCTGTGAGGAAGAGGAGGAGGAGGAGGAGGAAGGGGGGGGGCACAAGGTGGAGTGAAGCCCCCTCCCATCGTCTGCTCTCCAGCCAGCACCACCTCAGCCACCCCGCAGCCTGCAGCAGGAGCAAGAGGAGGCGCAGAGGAGGCGACACACCACCTCCACCTCCACCTTCACAGCAGCAGCAGCAACAAGCAGCATGCTCAACTCCGTGTGGTACGCCAAGAAGATGGGCCGCCGCATCATGGGCACCCTGAGGAGAACCAAGCGGCTGCACCGGCGCCTACTGGTAGGTCACCTCCCCCCAGCCCCCCACCCATTAAAGAATAAATGTTCATAAAGGTGAGGAGGCAGGGGGAGGTGCTGCTCCGTGTAGCATGAGTCATTTCACAGCCAGCCTGCACACATGCGATGGTACGCCACTGACTGGCGTGTGCATGTTGTTGGAAACGTGTCCGTGGGTCGTCTGCTGTGGATGCGACGCCGCTGGAGGAGGCAGATGTGGGAAAGTTGCAACAGGAGCTGCTGCTGCGTCATGTGGGGGATCAGGATTCATTCTCAGACCTTCACATCAGCTCAGATTCTCCACCGCAGAGCTCGACTCGCCCTTACCCACAGTCCCTTTTCCAGGGATGTGTTATGGTCGTGGTCAGGTAGGCAGGGGCGCAGCGTGGCTGTAAGGGCGGTGCGCGGCGGTGGCGTTGAGGTGATTTGTTGATAAGGCTGCAGCGGCTGTGAGCAGGTTGTTAAATCTAAGCGTGAGTTCGCTCTGTGTGGTTACATGTTCAGGATCAGTGACGCACACACGCTTCGCACGGCGACACAGGTTTTTCCCGAGCTTTCAGCTGCTGAGGGTCGTGTTCGACGGCGCAGATGGCGAGCTGGAGTCTCCCTGGTCTCAGACGGCGCTCGTGGTCCTGTCGGCGTCAGGTTTGGTTTGGATCCCGTCGCGCCTGTGCAGCTTTTCAGAAATGAGTGTGTGGAGGAGCAGCCGGCGTGTGTGGAGAGGTGTACCTGCATACAGCAGCATCATGCTCTGGGCAGATGTGAGGAACCCCTGCAGTAGCACATGCCTTCCCTGCCGTTGCCTAGCAACCTGCTCCTGACACGCAGCGCTACCCGCCGTCTCCCCGTTTACTGCCTCAAACACACACTAACACACATGCACCTGGACACTCACGCCAGCATGCAGGTCGACTCTGAGGACAAACTAGGGCTGAGAAAAGCGACGTATCAAAGTGTCCTCTGAGGACTGCTGATTGGTCTTTGTCCCTTACTGTGAAGACCCGCCTCAGGTGTCCTCTCACCTGAAAACATCGTCTTTCCTCCTGTTCGTGTCACTCATTCAGAGCCGCCTTCCTCCCATGAGCGCAGTTAATCTCTGAGGAGAATATGAGGCTGAGCCGGCGTCTCTTTGACATCGTCTTCAGTCTTCAGTGGACACCTCTGTGTTGACTGAGCTGAGTCTCACGTCAGCTGGACATAAACTTGTCAATGTGTAGACTTTGTCCCCTTCACTCAAAGACACTATCTTTAGTGTGTGTGTGTGTGTGTGTGTGTTCCTGTTCCTTTAGCTGTTACATTTCCACATTAAAATGTGAATTAACTGGTGAACTTTGGTCAGTCACTTCATGTAGTTGGCAGTAAATCAGTGTTTTTTGTCATTTATTTTCAGCCTGGAGTCATTTCATTGACCGTGGTCTTGAATGATTGGATTGGTTGTTTGTTGATGGCTCCATGTCACCTGGACTACATCAGGACAGCATGGACATGAGGCTTGGACTCTATTGTAACCTTTGACCTTCATGAAGTGAAGCTGAAGTGGACAGACAGAGCAGAGATGGCGTTAGAGGAGAGTGTGAGTTTAGATCCTGAATCAGAGACAGTAGAGAGACTGAACCCAATCTTCTGGGTTCTGGTCCAGAAGTGGAAACTCAGACTCTCATTGAGGTTTTCTAACCACTCTGTGAACTGAAAGTCTGACCTGGGATCAGAGACTGTCAGCATCATGTGACGTGGCTCGCTTCAGATGTTTAAACGTCTGATGTCGTTAATTCAGCCTTGAACAAACGCCATGAGATCACTGAGCTTCAGGAGTCTGACCAAGTCAAGCATCATGTCCGTAATAACAGCTAAAACCTGGAAGAGCAACTTTAGAGGAGAGCGTTCTATGAAACGTGACCTTTAGCTTCAGCTCACCTGAAGAATGGAGCTCTGTGATCTGCATCTCGTGTTCAGATGAGTGGTGAGGTTTATGTCCACCCAGCGTGTTCAGGATGACTCTCGTCAGTAGTTTTGATTCTTTGATTATCTTGAGCATTGGTCGGTTGGTGGAACGAGGCACTGGCAGTGTTGCTGGTTCTATTCCCTGGTGATGTGGACAGTATCTGAGCTCAGATTCGTGGCTCTAATCTGTTTGGTGTCCTGTCAGGCGTGGCTGGTGTAGACAGCGCTGCTGCTCCACCTGCAGCCCGCGGCGAGTTAACGACCTGAGAATCTGCTCCGCCCGGAAACAAGCAGCTGAAGATCTGCAGATGGCATCAGCACGTCTGATCAGGAGCTCGCTGACACACCTGTTGTAGGATGTAAGCTCCAGCTTTAACGAGGAAATCTTAGCCTTCAGCAAAGAGCAGAACTCCTCTGTGCCGGCTTCATATTTTTATTATTCTGGTCCATAGGGGGCGCCACAAATATCAAACATGTGCACCTCAAAACTCTTAGAACAGAATCTTGTGACTGTGGTCTGGTGACACCTATTAACTGAACTCTCAGGCACTGTATCGATGGTGTCATCACATTGTTGCTCATAACTCAAGATGCCTTTGAGGATCCAGATTAAACTCAGAGATGTTCCTGACAACCAACGTCCCTGACGATGGTCTAAAGTAAGAAAACACTGACAACACACTGAGAATTCAGTCTAATCTGTCAGTTTAAGCTGCTGTTTTAAGATGCTGACGGTTCATCAAGGTTTCGGTGGCTGTCCACGATTTCAGTGTTCCAGGAAATTCAAGACAAACATTCTGAGTGTTTACAGAGCGTTTACATTTTTATATAATTAAAATAATAACGCTGTTTAACAGAGTAGTGTTTCTTCAGCTGGCCAGCGGGGTGTCGGGGTTTGAAGGCCTCGTCATCCGATGGCAAACATCCAGTCTGGAGACTGATTCCGATTTCAAACGTGGAAACAAACTGGTGAGATTCGGTCAGCGGGCTGTAGATCCCTTTGCAGTTTCAGCGTTAGCTTAGAGCCAGACTCTGAGACGAGTGTTTGAAATGATTCACGTGAAGATCAGACTCACAGTTTTACAGTGGAGTTTACCACAGAGCCACAGCAGCCACGTTTAGGGGACATGTATGGTGTCCACGATCCTCAGACCATGAACAGCAAAGGGATGAAGCAGAAGACTGAAGCTGAATTTCACTTTTATTTGATGTTTATTTAGTTTCACAGTTTGCTTCATAGTTTTTGTTTTGGCTTGTAGTAGTAAATGTAGTCCTCCAGGAACAACCCCCTGTGACTAATCAGGTGTTTAAGGCCACAGGTAACGCTGTCTCTAAAGGGACGGGTCAGTTATTATGCAGACTGTCTTCAGATCTGACCCACGCTGACCTCCTGGACCTACTGTGGACTCTGTGGCTGCAGTGGACAGCTGAGGGCTGTCCGCTTTGACTTATGTTGGGCTTCGCTTTGGCTTTGTTTAAAACCTGTTTTCCTGCTTTTGTTGCTGCCTATGTGGACCGTCCTCTAAGGCTGTGACTTCTGGTGCTGCCGTCACCACAAACCAACAAAGAAATGACCAAACGTTAAGATTTACTTTAGTGTGAGTGTGTCGGACTGTCGGTGGGTGCTGGACATGATGTCAGCGTGGTAACATCAGTCCAGTCAGAAGGTTCATCACAGCCTTTTTGTGCTTTATGTGCTGGTCTGTTGACAGTGATGGAGCTGCAGCCCTGTGTTGATCTGTGTGACCTGAAGGTGGAGCTGCAGATGCACAGCTGCAGCGTTTAGCCACTAATCCTAATCTTCAGCAGATCCTCAGTCCGTCAGCGCTGCAGACCTCACGCTGACGCTGATAACGCTGGATGTGCTGATGAGGACGGAGCAGGGCGACGGTCCCGCTGTCATGCGTCCGTGACATGTTCACTTCATGGTATTGATTCTCTCTCTAACTGCTGTGTTTGACTTCCTGTTGTCATGAATCATGTGGGTCAGTTTCCAGATTCCTGCACATTTCACAGTCCAGGTCGATGGCGATCGAGTCTGCGTGCTGGACACAGAAACAATGACCTACTTCATTGTCCACATGACGATAAATGCATCAGAACAATGCAGGCGTGTCGATGGATGCAGCAGAAGATGGATGCACATCAGTTCATTTCACATCATGCACTTTGTCTTCCATTGTGAACGTGGATGAGATGAGTGTTCAGGGACTGTGGACATTGTTTGTTGAGTAGGACAGTCCAGGCTGGTTTATGGGTTCATTGTTGCGGGTCTGTCACGTGTCCAGATGAAGCGTCGATGAAACGCTCCTCCCACCAAACGCCGGCTCTCCTCCTACTCTTAAATCCACTTTTGAAATCTGTCCAACTGCGCAGTGCCCGTGGTCATGTCAGCACTCGTGTGAGGGTTATTCAGGGCCACGTTTTATGTTGTATAAATTATTCTCCCATTCATAATTTAGCCAGCGTAAAGGCTGGATACTGTTACTCGACAAGGCTGCACAGCTCCATCTGTCACAACAGGAAGCAGAGCTGAGCATGAACCCACCTTCTCTGCTTCTGCTGCTGCTGTGAGATCAGGTTTGAGACTAAACTGCTAGTTCTGAGTTAACTGATATCAATCTGAGAGATTTAAATGATCCAATAACAGTATATCAGCCTGCTCTTAATCCTGTTTTTAAGGACCGCTGAACTCTTCTGAAGGCAGCGCTGAAGGCCTGGACTGCAGACCTGCACCCAGACGGAGTCTCTGGCACTGAGCTTTGAGAATATTTTGTTAAACAAGAAGAATTGGTAGAGACACATTGTACAACTTGATGAAGGTGTTGTTACTGTAGGTACATTTGGCATCTTCAGGTGTCACAGTAGCAGCAGTACTGAAGGGTTTCACAGGGGACCCGGTCCTGCAGCTGGTGTTCAGTCCTGAGGCAGCTTTCTGCCTGCCTACCGGGGGTCCTCGTACCCCCCCCGCTGCTGACGCTGACATGCTCGCCGCTGTGTCTGAATCCGGGGCCAGCATCGATTATTCATGCAGAGAGTGGAGGCCCCCCCTCGTGGTGACATGTGCCACGCTCACTGAGGCCAGTTAATTGGCAGGAGAATGAGAGAAGACGAGAGGGAGGGTGTCACAGAGAAAGAGCCGCTGAAGAGCGGGGTGGAGCGAGAAAGACGAGAGGGGGTGTTATTGTGCTGCGGTGGTGGAGGGAGGTGCTGGAGCCTGGTTAGCAGGACTGAGTTTGGCTCTGTCGCTTTCACACTGCACAGACTGAACAAGCCCGTCCAGATCTGAAGGAGCCATCCATAATTTATCACTTCCACATCCTCCTCCTCCTCCTCCAATCGGGAATCCTCCTCCAGGAAGATGACCACACATTACCCCTGGCAGGAGTTCACATCCAGAACCATGAATGGAGCTGAGAAAAAGTTGCCACGGGTCAACATCAACCTGCAGGAGTCCATTGCCCACCTGCACCCCCTCCAGAGACAGCACGCCATCGAGCTCCACCGGCAACAGCAGCAGCAGCAGCAGCAGCCGCCGCCGCCACCGCCGCCGCCGGCTCGTCCACAGGTCCAGGCGTCCCTGTCCACATTCACTGCCTGCACTGTGCCAGCATCCTGCCGAGCTCGCAGTCGATTCCTCAACCTGCGAGACAGTGTCAAGAAAAGCCCGACCAAGAGCACCGCCAAAGTGGTCGGCAGCAGCCACGCAGCGAGCCGGCCGGAGATACCCTGGGTCCCCTTCTCCTTCACTAAGGTACTGCAACCCTGATGCCATGTCCGCTGTAAGCTGCAACGCCTGTGTGCTGCTTCTGTGGACGAACAGCAGCCTTAGTTCTACCACTGCTTCCATGTCTTAGTCAGTACCGAGTTGGTTTGAAAAGGACTGATGTTTATAGATCAGAGCACACGAGCTGATACCAGGAAGTACAAGGGTTCACAGCTCCAGGTGAGGCAGCGAGTATCAGCCTCAGCTGGCCCTCAGTGTCTGCTCAGACTAACCCTGACACCTTTTCTTTCATGAGATTCAGTCAGATGTTGAAAAGTCTTCACACCATGAAGACGTGTAGAGAAACTCGCCTGTATGTTAAAGAACCAACAATCCTCTGACCTTCATCAGGTCCGCTCAGTGGAGGGACGTGAAGTCCTCAGAGGACAGCTGGTCAGCAGCGTTTTGGCTTCTTCACGGTTTGTGACCTGCTGCACCTGTCGGTCAGAAGCTCAGGTGTTCAGGAGCATTGTCACTGTTCAAAGGGCTGTTTGCACTCAGCTGACGGAGCCACGGCTTGTGTTGTTGGTGATGATGAAGATGAAGGTCATTCAGTTGTTGTGGTGAAAGTGTAAACGTGAAAAGTGTGTGTGTGTGTGTGTGTGTGTGTGTGTGTGTGTGTGTGTGTGTGTGTGTGTGTGTGTGTGTGTGTGTGTGTGTGGTCAGACTGAGATACTCCAGTGTGTCACTTTATGCACAGTCGATTCAGGCCGTCCATGTGTCCATGATATGTCTCTGTCCCTCCAGCTGAAGAGCTGAGCTGGTCTTCCTGTTTAACTCCTCAGCTCTTCGTCCTTCACACTCTTCCTGTCTTCAGCTGTTCTGCGTCTGTTTTACTTTCAGTTGACTTTGCTTTGCCTGCAGCCGTTTCGGCCTCTTGCTCATTTGAAAACGTGTCCCTGAGCATCTTTCTGTCCTCTGAAGGTCAAACTTTTCACTGATTCTTTGAAAAACAAAATGAAAAAATGCTTATCGGTAATGTTTTTTATGAAAAGCTGATATGTTTTTAAAATAAGCATCAAACTGTCAGTCATGCTCAGGTGTCATATTGATCATTTCTGGAACAAATGATTTATTGTTCAGTGTTTCCATGTCAGGAAAAGGTGAAAAATGTGTTTTCAATAAATCACATTCACATCAGTTATCAGATTTGGGCCAACTCTGCCTCATGTCTGACAGCGTCCATGGTCTTCTTCACTCTGAGCTCGAGCTCTTCTTCACTCTGAGCTCGAGCTCTTCTTCACCCTGAGCTCGTGTTCTTCTTTGCTCTGAGCTCGTGCTCTTCTTCACCCTGAGCTCATGCTCTTCTTCACCCTGAGGTCGTGCCTTCTTCGCTCTGAGCTCGTGCTCTTCTTCACCCTGAGCTCGTGCTCTTCTTCACCCTGAGCTCGTGTTCTTCTTCGCTCTGAGCTCGTGTTCTTCTTCACTCTGAGCTCGAGCTCTTCTTCACCCTGAGGTCATGCCTTCTTCGCTCTGAGCTCATGTTCTTCTTCGCTCTGAGCTCGTGTTCTTCTTCGCTCTGAGCTCGTGCTCTTCTTCACTCTGAGCTCGAGCTCTTCTTCGCTCTGAGCTCATGTTCTTCTTCGCTCTGAGCTCGTGTTCTTCTTCGCTCTGAGCTCGTGCTCTTCTTCGCTCTGAGCTCATGCTCTTCTTCACCCTGAGGTCGTGCCTTCTTCGCTCTGAGCTCGAGCTCTTCTTCGCTCTGAGCTCATGTTCTTCTTCGCTCTGAGCTCGTGTTCTTCTTCGCTCTGAGCTCGTGCTCTTCTTCACCCTGAGGTCGTGCCTTCTTTGCTCTGAGCTCGTGCTCTTCTTCACTCTGAGCTTGTGCTCTTCTTCACTCTTCACCCTTGTGTTTTAGCTCATGATCAAAGATCCTGTGTGAACAGGAGTGCTCTCTCACTCTCGTTCAGTTAAAACATAGACTCCTCTCTGTGAGCTGCTGCACCAGTTTGTATTCTTTGGACCAATTAATCCCCATTGTCAGCAGCTTTCCAAGCGGCGCTCCAGAAGTAGGGCTGGCGGATCGATGCGCTCGATGTGCGGGGGCTAATTTTAGCGGCTGTTGGTTTTCCATGGGCTCCAAGTTCTGCTGCTGCAGCACAACAATTGAGCCTCTTGGAAACAGAGCAGCACTTCCTGCCAGCAGCTCCACGAGGTCCTGCTCTTGCATAATAGAGGTCAGAGCGCCGAAGGCTGCCTCACGCTCACTTCGCTCCGTTATAGTTTGACATGTAAGCCGGGCTTTAGCAGGTAGGCTGCTGTGTGCCTGCATCCGTCTGCAGGCTGTGAACCAAGCGTTTCCCTCATAACCTCGTTAAGAAGCAAAGAGAGATGTTCAGGAGAGCTGATGTGAGTTCATGTTGCAGGACAGTCGGAGGGATTATGACTGACGACAGGGCAGCTTGTTTTTGCACAATGGAAGAGTTTATTCAGTGTTTGAGTGAACTGGTGTTGGCCGACAGTGAGGTGAGCTGACAGGACCACAGAGGGGAAGTGTGAGCTGATCAGTGCAGTTAGATCTGCCAGAAAATCCAAAATTTCATCTGCACTGATCATAATAACGACTCTGTTTGTCTGCATAAAGACGTTGTAATGTAAAATGACATGTCCTGTGGTAAAACAGTGTTACAGCAGACCACAGCTGTAACACTGACCTTTGACCTTTGACCTTGTGGGTTAATACTCTGTCTCCCTGATTGAAATATCTGCTGCTTTTCAATAATCACAGAAAGGACATCCACCCACTGCTGAGAGTGTACCGAGGGACGGGGGATTTAACACACACACACACACACACACACACACACACACACACACACACACACACACACACACACACACCAGACCCAGGTCACATAGTGTGGCTTTAATCTTCTCAGAGCAGCAGATGGGCAGAGTTTGTCACATCAGGACTGTCCAAAAAGCAGAAGTGTCAGGTAATCTGTCAATCACACAGTGTCTTCCTGTGATTGGCCGGCCTCCCTGACACCCTGCCATGCCGTCCCATGTGTCACGCTCGTCCCCGCTGGCGGGACGGGGACAGATCGCAGCACCTGTCAGTCAACACGGACACGCACACGTCCTCCTCCGCCCTCCCCTCCACTCCTCCTCCTGCTGTTCATCTGTGCTGCAATGTGTTTGTCTAACCTTTGACCCCTCACCATGCTATTGTTCAGCAGGCTGAGGCCACCCCGCCTTCCTCTCCCATAATCCCTGTGATCCCAGTCTCGCCAATCGCAGCCGAAACCACCATCATCCCTCCGACGTCACAGGTTTCTTTTTTTTTGTTGTTGTTGTTGTTTTTATTTTCCTCCGCCTGTCTCTCTCTCTGCTCCATCCATCCATCCGTCCGTCCGTCCGTCTCTGGGTTTGTCTCCGTTTGTCTGGCCGCTCGTGTCTCTTCATTGTGTAGAGTTCAGCTCCGTGTCTGCGTCCAGCTGTGGCTCTGATGAAGTGAGCAGATTAGAGATGCGAGCAGTGGGAGACGTGCCACGCTCCCCCCACATGACTTTCAGAGCCCATCTGGCTCCTCCCGGCCAGAAAGCGAGCGACAGGAAGAGAGAGAGGGAGCGAGCGAGCCGCCGAGTCCATTTAAAGCTAGAAGAAGAAGAAGTGCAGGAGCGGAGTCTCACCCTCCAGGACTTGGTTTGATCGAGCTGGCCTTCATGCTTCAGCACTGCATCTTCTGCAGTGTGAAATGCCGCCATGTAGGTGCCGCCCGTCCTCCCTCGTCTCTTCCTGTCCCATCCTCAGCTGCTCCGTGGTGTCATGAGGGTGCGCGTCCATAATGTCAGCGGCGCCTTTATCTGCTGCGCGGCGGACGGCTCGGGCTCGGCGTGTGATGTGATGCAGGGGTGGAGCTCTGTGGGAGGTGGGGGTGTTGATGGAGGGGCTTTTTTTTTGGAGATGTGTCCTCTCACGCTGTGATGTGTCTTCTCTCCTCAGGCCAACCCTCCCCCCGTGGTGGTCAACACAGACAGCCTGGACACGCCTCCATACGTGAGTTCATACGTCCTTCTCATGTTGTCCTTTTTAATGGACGTCAGTGTTCAGTTCAGGAGTCGCACTCGACTGCTGCTCACCTGATGACCTGATCGTCACGCTGAAGGTCGGACGTGGGTGATGATGATGATGATGATGTTGATGTTACAGCTGACTTGATGGTGACACGGAGAAAACACACGTGTCCTCTAAAGCTTTAACTGTCTTTGTCTTATTGATTTAATTGAAGATTTGGTTTTGATTCCACAGTGAAGTCTGTGAGCCAATCAGAAGCTGCCAGCAGCTGACTGATGCAGTGCATTCATAACGTGTAGGTGTGAAACCAGCTGAAGATGAAGTCACTGCTGCATCATCACGCCGTCCATCCGCTGATGAAGATCACATTTTGACATCAGTATGAGTGAGAGCTCCAGAACTGACCTCTGATCAGATCGCTGTGTATTAGGTCACAGACGAACCTTTGCCATATGACCGCCAATCCTCATTTTTATTGGCTGCCTTTTGTTTTTTATGGCTCACATAAAGCTGAAGACATGGAGGCGCTGAGGGACAGGAGGACGTGAAGACAGTCCAGTAAAGCGAAGGACAGGTAGACTTGTCCTGACCGTCCTTGTGGGACTCCTTCCCAACATTGGACCGGTCTAAATTAGATTGAGGCCGAACAGCTGCCTGGCCTCTGATTGGCTGTGTGCTGCTCGAGGTGTTTCATCTGTGGCAGCTTCATTTTCAGGAGAGGAGATGTTCAGAACATAAGAAAAGGTTTGAAAAGCAGCTTAACTTCTCCGCCTGGCTCTGCTCGCTGGGTCAGACTCAGGACTCGAGTCAGGGCCTGAACATCGCAGCTCGCTCTCTTCAGCTGTAAAATAAAGTCAGGCTCCAGTGCTGCTCACCTGACCCACCTGTCCGCCTCTGATCAGCTCACTTTGATGGACGACACTGAATCAGCTCTCTGTCACAGAATGCATTTGTTCACCTTCTGTCAGATGTGATGGTCATCACAGCGATGTGGATCAATAATCCAGCTGATCAGCCTGAACACTTTTGGGGAAACAAACCAACGTCAGTGTCAGGAAGGTGGATTCTGATTGGTTGGACCGATATCTGTGACTCATAAGGTGGATCAGGTATCAGCCAGACGTGGTCAGTCCACATTAGATCCAGGTGTGCTTCGTCTGTCCACGGTCTTCATCAGACCGTTGTCCTGCAGCATCAAGGGACGTGCTGTGCGTCCTTCATGTGATGTCACTGTTGAACGGACTCACCTGTTGACTGATGAATCCTCTGTGTGTGCAGGTGAACGGGACGGAGGCCGATTACGAGTACGAGGAGATCACGCTGGAGAGGGTAAGAGACGAGCCGCCGTCCATCAGTCAGAGGACAGTTTGACTGACACACGTCTTTCATCTTCTCTGACTTCAGTGTCCTTTAGCGTGTCCAAACCTGAGAGAAATCAGGGACATGAGGACAAAATGAATCAGATCTAACTGTACAACATTACAAATGTGTGTGTGTGCATGATTTGCTCACACACACACAAATGCACACACACACACACACACACACACACACGTTGTCTTTCAGCCCAGCTGTTTTAATCTCTTTCGTTGCCTTTGGTCAAATCTCTTTTATTATTTTCTGTTTTAGTTTCCTGTTTTTCTTGTCCTCATTCAGCCGACTGCAAATTACTCTGAAAGACAACTGAGACAGCTGAGCCTCAAACTGTGTGTGTGTGTGTGTGTGTGTGTGTGTGTGTGTGTGTGTGTGTGTGTGTGTGTGTGTGTGTGTGTGTGTGTGTGTGTGTGTGTGTGTGTGTGTGTGTGTCTCTCTCTCTCTCTCTGTCTCTTTCTATCTGTCTCTCTGTCTCTGTCTTTCCTCTGTCTCTCTCTCTCTCTGTCTGTCTGTCCGTCTGTCTTACTTTCTGTCTGTCTGTTGGTTTCTTATGTTTTTTCGTTAACTGGAAACAAAAGAATAAAGTTTTACATTTTGACTCTTTGCTGCCCCCAAATGCTCACCGGAGCATCAAACGTGGATTAATCCGCCGCTGAAAATAATCCTTAGAAAAAGCTCTCTTTCCTCCTGTTTGATTAAAAACGACAGTGAGCAGCTGTTTGAGGAGCTGAGAGCCACAGACAGGAAGTCAGACAGACAGGTTGATGGTTTGAGTCCCAGTGTGAGGAGGAGGAGGGAGGAAGGAGGAGGGAGGAGGAAGATCATGTTTCTCTAACGTTAGAAACAGCTCAGAGGCTCTAAGTCCGTCTGTTCCTGTTTGGCTTTTAATGTGAAAGGCTGCAGGAAGTGAAGTGCTTCAGTGACAGCAGCTTCAGAACGATCAGCAAAGAAGAAATGATTTGTAATATGAACAGGTGATCTGAACGAGTGTGTGTGTGTGTGTGTGTGTGTGTGTGTGTGTGTGTGTGTGTGTGTGTGTGTGTGTGTGTGTGTGTGTGTGTGTGTGTGTGTGTGTGTGTGTGTGTGTGTGTGTGTGTGTGATCGCTCACCTGCACTCTTACCCTCGTTAACCTGTGTGTTGTTTATTGTTGTTGTTGTCATTGTGATTGTCGTGGTATCCAGGGTAACTCGGGACTGGGCTTCAGCATCGCGGGCGGCACAGACAACCCCCACATCGGTGAAGACCCCAGCATCTTCATCACCAAAGTCATACCCGGAGGAGCGGCTGCCCAGGATGGACGGCTCAGGTGAGAGCAGCGTTCACCTGCAGCCCTTCAGCGGACCTCCACCAGGTGGTCCGGCTCCAGGATCAGGTCCTGAGCCTCGTGTCCCCCTTTGGACTGTTTAAGTTACTTTAACACGTAAGAACTGAATGTTTGTCAAACAGCTGTAGAGCTTCAGTGAACCCAGACGCCCCCGCAGCGTCCCTCATTCATGATGCAGCAGCAAAGTCTCACACACCTGATCCAGGTGATGATGGTGATGGACTGTGGGATGAAGAGCGCTGGGCGAGCAGCCCGTCCTGCCTCAGTCTCAGGTTGCCTCCTGTTTGTTGGTCTGTCTGTCAGCGGTGAGGCTCGCATGTCTCACCGAAAGACAAACAGTCAGAAGGAAAAGACAGAAAGACTCAGAGTTCAGCAAAGGGACGGGGGACGGACGAAGATGCTGGACGGTGTCAGTGATGAAGATGCTGGACGGTGATCTTCATCACTGTCCTCAACACTCAAACAAAGACGACAGCAGAGAAATAAAAGTTAGATTGTTACAGTCAGCTTGATGAGGACGTTTTCCTTTTACAGGACATTCAAACATGTGTCCTGTTTCTGAGGGGACGTCAGATGGAAGTCTGTCTCATGTTGGAACTACTTCCTGAGTATCCCTCTGCCCATGATGTTAACACACCTGCCAGCCTCACAGTGATGACATCACTTCCTGGTGTCACTGAGCACCATGTCATGTCTGTTTTAGTTATTCTGAGTTCTGTGTCCTTTAAATGTTTCCAGGTCAATCCACAGGTGTCCTCTGCTCGTAGAACAGTCCTTTTTGTTTTGAACAAACTTAAAGCTGATTGGATGATGATTGACGGTCGGCTGCTTCTGTGTTTCAGGGTCAACGATGTCATCCTGAGAGTGAACGAGGTGGACGTTCGCGACGTGACCCACAGCCGAGCCGTGGAGGCTCTGAAGGAGGCCGGCTCGCTGGTCCGACTCTACGTCCGCAGGAGGAAACCCGTCTCTGAGAAAGTGATGGAGATCAAGCTGGTGAAAGGCCCCAAAGGTAACGGAGCGCTTTGAACACGCTGAGGGCACCGCGCCGTCAGCGTGCGGTCGCTGCTGCAGCGCTCAGACGCTTTGATGTGATGCTGGATGGTCTCTGCTGGCTGAGGAGGTCCAGAGGATCCCTCAGGGCCTCGTGGTTATTCACAAGGAGCCTCAGCTTCCACTGACATCCCATAATATGCTTCTGTGCGTGTCGTGTCCTGAGCCGTGCTGGTGTTTAGCTGGCAGCGGCGTGTTTCTGTGATACTTTGGACGTGTGAGTCTGATGGTCTGTCCTCCTTCTGGTCCTGGTCCGCGCTGTGTTGCAGGTCTGGGCTTCAGTATAGCAGGCGGAGTGGGCAACCAGCACATCCCGGGAGACAACAGCATCTACGTCACCAAGATCATCGAAGGAGGAGCTGCACACAAAGACGGGAGGCTGCAGATCGGAGACAAGCTGCTGGCTGTAAGACCGGATGTCCACTACCCTCTGAATCCGTCTCTTTTGTCCACATTCTCTTTCATGTCTTCTGTCCAAATTCTGCTTTTTACAGTTTAAACACATTTAGTCTTCAGACGCAGCGTCGCCTCATTCTTCATCAGACGTCTTCAAATTCACTTCTGTCTGTTGTTTTCCTC
This sequence comes from Chaetodon trifascialis, assembly GCF_039877785.1. Classification (NCBI taxonomy): domain Eukaryota; kingdom Metazoa; phylum Chordata; class Actinopteri; order Chaetodontiformes; family Chaetodontidae; genus Chaetodon; species Chaetodon trifascialis. The sequence goes on along the minus strand of NC_092066.1, from coordinate 1,036,158 downwards.
AAACATGTTTGACATGAGGCAGTAGAGGCTGAAGATGAAGACCGATGAGGATGAGGAGCAGTGTCTGATGTGTTCAGGGCAGCCGTTAACGGGCTGGAACGTGTCTGATGTCTGATGTTCTTCTACAGTAGAAGAGCAGGAAGCACTTTGTTGTTTTCAGACACAAACAATGAAACACAACAAAGATCTTTACAGGAAGCGTCAGGATTCAAACAAAGATGTTAAACTGCAGCTTTTATCTTCACATAGTGAAGATAAAGATAAACACAAACAACACGATGCAGAGCAAACACTTGCAGGTCTGAGCAGCACATGTACTCAAGCACTGCACTGTAGTAGACATTTGAGGTACTTGTACTTCAAATGCAACTTCCTGCTTTTACTGGAGGAAACTTTTGACTTTTACCGGTAGGGTAGTATTTCCAGTACTGTTCCTGAAGTAGTGGATGTGAGTACTGGAGGTCTGGAGGCAGAGCTCTGACTCATCATGTGACCTGTCTCGTGTCTGTCCAGGTGAACAGTGCTTGTCTGGAGGAGGTGACCCACGAACACGCCGTCACTGCCTTGAAAAACACTCCTGACGTGGTCTACTTGAAAGTGGCTAAACCCAACAGTGTCTTCATGAACGACAGCTTCGCCCCGCCCGACCTCACCAACTGTGAGTCAAGGTTTTTCCTTAAATACGTAAAAACACGACTTTTCCTTCCCACAGCAGCAACACCTGAACCGGAGCCGCCGATCTGCTGGGAGCACTGGTTTCCATAAAGCAGAGCTCTGCTGTGACAGTACAGACGCAGATCACGTGACACGTGAGCGAATGCAGCTCTGAATCCTTTAAAGCCGTTCAGTGTCCTGAAGTTTGAGGAGGACTGAAGGAAAGGAGGTGTTGAACTGAACAAACGCAGTGAAGCTCAGAGCACACTTTAATATATTTGATGCTTTAAAACGTGTCAGCGGACGAGGAATCACTTCCTGTCTGGGATCGGCTTGGATCCAGGACGGACCAGATCACATGAGCTGGGGAGTGAGGGAACATGAAATGAAGCTCGGCGGAGGCGTCAGTGGTGGTTTGTCTGTGTTTAAGCGCTGCAGAGGTCTGCGTGACGTGTCCTCTGAGACTCTGAGACGACAGGACGTGATCCAGTTTGAGGAGGATCCGTGACTTCAGACGCTGGTCGCTGCATTCTGTCAGGTGTTGATTTGTGCTCACTGATTGGCCAACATGCTGTGCTGCTGGATGATGTCACTCCACGCTCAGACCGCCGGCTCACGTATGTGACACACGTGGTCTAGTTTAAACCCTCTGTCCTCGATCTCCTCCTGTCCCCGTCCAAACGAGGACATGAAGCCTGCGGTGGAGTCCTCTGACGCCACACAAACCGGATCAGCAGGTCCTGGTTCAGATGTGGGCTGTTGACTCTGGCTGTGACAGTGAGTTAGTGTTGAATTCAGGGGGACTGCAGGGACGGGGACTGGGTGGGAAATCCCGGCGGCATTGATCAAACAACACGTTTGAAAGTCAAGGCGAGACAGAACGTCTCTCAGACATTCACAGCACGGACTCTGGACCCGTCCAACAAGTCCCCCGGTGACCCTGGACCGATGAGGACCAGAGGAGACGAGTCCAGCCGAACCGTCTGAGCAGCGATCAGATGATTGATCAGTGAAAGGATAGTTTGTCATCAGCTCTGTCGTCCTGCTGCGTTCAGGAACCTCAGAGGTTTCAGGACATTCAGATGATTCACATTCATTCGTTTGTTTCCTCGTGATCAAACAGACGGGTGATAGAGTCAGAGCTGTGTGAAACGGCTGCTCTTTGACTTTCATCATGCATTCACCGAGCTCTTTTTAACGGCGTTTAAATATTAATGCTGATGATGATGTACAGTCTGATAGAAGTAAAGCCTCAGTCTTATCACATTGTTTTTATTATAATGTAGAATATGAGCAGAAATACTCAAGCTCAAAGCTGAGCTCAAATACATCTGCGGCATCCTTTTTGGCCTCTCTGAGCTCCGGTTCCTTCAGCAGTGAGCTGAGACAGTCGTGTTTTGTGGTCCTGGAGCAGCAGGAAACACTTCCTGTCTGTGAATACGTTTAAACTCTTTGTTGACCATGACTCTTACGTTTCCCAGTTTGAGGTCAGACCCACTCGAGTTACTCACTCCCCGGTTTAGTTTACAACCCCCTGAGCGGCTCCCGGCCTCGTCCAATGAGGCGATAGCAGGTGAGTGTGGAGGAGGGTCTGAGCAGGTGTGTGATCAAGAGGGCACGCTGCTGCTTAGAGGAAGTGAGCGCCGGCGTGTTGAGCGTGGACGCTCAGACCTGCAGGACGCTGCTTCTCCTCTTCTGACGGCGTGTGACCTTCAGGTTCAACCTGCGCTTCTCTGTTTCAGCGTACTCCCAACACATGGAGAACCATATCAGCACCCCCAACTTCCTAGGCCAGTCCCTCCCCCCGCCGGCCTCCTCAGGACGCTACTCCCCGACCCCGAAGAGCATGCTGGGAGACGACGATGTCACCCGGTGAGGACAAACACATCACTCGCTCAGCCGACACAGACGAGATGTTTCTTATATTTCATTCGTTTTAATTCTGAACTTCATGTTCAAACATGAACTCAGTTTAACAGCACTGACCTTAAAGTCTCCATCACATCAGCTGGAGTGTCCCGCTGATCCTCAGCTGCTCCGCCCTCTGCTGGTGGAGGCCTGCAGTCACACACGCGCGCGCACGCGCACACACACACACACACACACACACACACACACACACACACACACACACACACACACACACACACACAGTCAGTCAAGAGTTAAAAAATAATTAGATAAAAATAAAAATGAAATTTACAGTAAGAATATGTCAAATATGTTTGAGACAAAGAGGCCATAAAATACAACGATGATATATTTCTCAACTCGTCTCACATGTTTCTGAAAGATCGAGTGTGTTTTGTCACCTGACGTCAAAACTTCAGTTATGACACGAGCCAGAGACACTCCACACCTGACACAGGTGGATGGGCGGCGTTCACCTGAGCGGGCAAAGGAGGGACATTTCCGTCATCTCTGTCCTCTGCGAGAGGTCATGTGATGTCGGGATGATTGACCGCTGTGTGTGAGGTCACGTGACGTCGCGATGATTGACAGCTGTGTGTGAGGTCACGTGACATCAGGATGATTGACAGCTGTGTGGTCCAACAGGGAGCCCCGGAAGGTGGTGCTGCACAGAGGAGCGACAGGACTGGGCTTCAACATTGTGGGCGGGGAGGATGGCGAGGGGATCTTCATCTCCTTCATCCTGGCTGGAGGACCAGCTGACCTGTGTGGAGAGCTGAGGAAAGGAGACAGACTTGTGTCTGTATGTGCGCGCGTACACACACACACACTCTCACACACACACACACACACACACACACACACACACACACACACACACACACACACACACACACACACACACACACACACACACACACACTCAGACCAATAACCATGTAGACCTCGTTCTGAATATGAGGTCCATTTGTCAAAGCAAACCTTTGAAATGTGTCATTTTAGGCAGAACTTGAGATCATCCAGAGCTTCATGATTACTGAAAGCTTGTGTTTCTGAATATAAAATATAATCTGAGACATTTCATGGACGGACATGAATGTTAGCGAAAACAACTGCAGACAGCAAAGAGACGACGAGTCACAGCACCGTGAGGTTTCAGAGACGAGAGCAGAGGGACAGACAGTGGACAGAAACACGAGCAAACAGCTGGAGGTTTGGGGTAAACCTGTAGATCAGCCTCAGACTCAGCTGCTGTCCTCATGTTGATGCTGTCTGCAGGCCATGAAGCTGAAGACATGCTCAATGCCTGTCTCTTACACTGTCACCTGTGTCCTTCAGGTGAATGGAGTGGACCTCCGGAATGCCACCCACGAACAGGCCGCCGCCGCCCTGAAGAACGCCGGGCAGACGGTGACCATCATCGCCCACTACAGACCAGAGGGTGAGACACCTGGACACACCTGCAGGACCCGTCACATGACCTGTAGTCACGAATATTTCAGGGATTGATTGAAGTTACAGTTGAAGTCAGTTTTTAACCGTTGAACGGGTTTTATGTCCTTTAGGACATTCTGCAAAGTAACTTTCCAGGAAACGAGAAATGACCCAAAACATCCCTGAAGACGAGACATTGTCTCCGTAAAAAAAGCTGCTGATAATGAAAAAGTGAATGTCCTCTTCCTGTGCAGAGTACAGCCGCTTCGAGGCCAAGATCCACGACCTGAGAGAGCAGATGATGAACAGCAGCATCAGTTCTGGGTCTGGATCTTTGCGGACAAGTCAGAAGAGGTCGCTATACGTCAGGTAACACACCTCACCTGAGAGGCTGCTGCTTCAAGGCCACAGCAGAGACGCTGCTTCAGCTGATCTCAGCTGATCTCAGCTGATCTCAGCTGATCAGATGATCTCTTTGGATTTGAAAATATTCATTCTGTACTCTATATTCTTGGACTGACTGTCCGTCTTTGTCCTCAGAGCTCTATTCGACTACGATAAGACCAGAGACTCCGGGCTGCCCAGTCAGGGACTCAACTTCAAGTTTGGAGACATCCTCCATGTGGTGAACGCCTCCGACGACGAGTGGTGGCAGGCCAGACAGCTGACATCCCAGGGGGAGGTGGAGGAGGTGGGGGTGATCCCCAGCAAGAGACGGTCAGCCCTGCCCACATGCATGCACACACGCGTGCGCACACACACACACACACACACACACACACACACACACACACACACACACACACAGTGGACCCTCTTCGATGATCAGTCTTTGGTCTGTCACAGCCGGTGATCACGGTCCAGAGCCCGTCTGATGAGCTGTTTGTCATCATCACTAAGACACGCCCTCTGCTAACCTTTGACCTTTTGTCCTCTGACTGCAGGGTGGAGAAGAAGGAGCGAGCGAGATTAAAGACGGTGAAGTTTAACGCCAAGTCTCGAGACCGAGGGGTGAGTGTGCCATTCATCACGTGGGACAGAGTCCACGTTATCAGAGTCCCATGATGCTTTGGGTGATTTAGTCACAGCTTGGCTTATTCCTTTCACTGAAGCAGCTTCTGCCTCAGCCGAGGCCTTTAACAACAGCGACCCACAGACGACACACAGAATCCTCGCCTGCAGTGATGAAGGTCGGCTGTAATGAGTTACGACCTGACATCTGATTGGTCGATTCATTTACTCACGGCGTCAAAGCTCAGGAAAATCGACCTTGTTCCAAAACTAATTGACGTTGCTTTTTCCCTGCGTGATGTTTGTGTTCTGCGTGACGTACCGATGTCAGCGCCCTCACTGTGTGAAGCTTTGGGTGTCTTCAGCTCCACCTGTCGCACCTGAAACCTGTTCTACTGCTCAGGACGAAGGACAAGCTGCACAGATAGAAACGTTCATATCCTCCGCTGTCATCTGTCTGAGCGCCGACGTGGAGACGGCGACCGTAGCGGCACGACGCCTCCATGTTTTCTGTGTCGGGGTCCCTCTGCGTGCAGCCACAAACAGCCACACGTCTCTGCACTCTGTGACACTGACGCTAATGCTAAGCTAACGTTGTTTGTTACTTCAGTGAAAGGAATAACCAGGAGTCGTTTTCCAGGAAGTCGTGTCGTCTGAACTGAAGTCTGTGAGCTCACTTCCTGTTTTTATCTGAATTAGCTCTGCATGACTTCAGTCTTTCTCAGCTCAGAGTTTCTCTCCAGAGGTAGAAATGAGACGAATCCACCGACTAACGAGTGTGACTAATGTCTGAAGCAGCTCGTCTCTTAACAGCATGTTGTTGTTGTTGTTGTTGTCGATCTTTGAGACGTTCACACGTCTCAGCGGCTGAACCGCAGCAGCGCCTCCCCAGCACCTTTCAACCGTGTCGCTTTAACACGCGTTGCCAGAACGCCCCGCCCAGCGCCGCCCGCCGCCCCGCCCTCTAACACACCAGACTGATGGGGGGGGACAAACATGCATGACCCCCCTGATGCCCCCCCTCGCTCCTCATACAGAGAGAAACGCTTGACATTGATGTCTGACTGTCTGCTGCTCACACAAACCTTCCTCCTCCTCCTCCTCCTCCTCACCACACCACTCACCTGTCTCACCCTCTCCTGCTGGATAACACTGACGTGCAGCATGTGATCTCATGATGTCATTAGTCCCGCCTCCTGCTGATGAGGGCTGCAGAGTGGTGACAGAACCTTTGCTGATTGGTCAGTTCTGTAGACTTCAGACTGACTTCATCTTCATCCTTTTCACCCAAACCTGCTGACACTTAGTGCAGTCTGACCTTTGACCCCTGACCTGCTCTGTGTGACTGACGTGTGCTGAGGTGTGTTAGCTTTGGTTTAATGTTCACAGAAAAGCTGCTTCTCTCAAACATGGAGCTCGTTCCAGCAGCTGATGTGAGATCAGCCGAGCGTCTCCTCTCACTCTGTGTCTCTGCATGTTGTCTGCATGTTCACCTCCTCCTCCTCCTCTTCCTCCTCCTACTCTGCTGCCTTCACTGTCACTGTGTGAACTGTGGAACCTGAACGCTCATTCAGAGATGATTCTGTGGTCTGAACTCAGACCCAGACGAAGGCCAGCTGAGTTCAGAGGACGTAGATTTAGTCCACAGCGCTTCAGCGCAGGTGCAGTTAGGTGGAGCAGCTGAAGGTGGAGGAGCACACATCAGCGTCTCCTCAGCGGCCGCTGCTGTTGTAGTCTTTCCAGTCGGTGGAGATGAGGGCGGGTCTTCATCTGGTTCTGTTCCTCATCCTCTGACCTTCTTCACCTCTTTACTTTCTGCATGTTCAGTGTGACTGTTTGTTTCAGCTTTGATTTGATGTGCCTGTTAGCCGTTAGCTGTTAGCCACAGACTCAGACAAGAAGCATCTGTCCAAACCGACATCAGACTCCCCCATCTCCCCCTCTTCCTCCTCTTTTTTTATTCCATCACCCTCCTCCTCCTCTTCCTCCTCAGCAGTCTCTCAATGACAAGCGTAAAAAGAACCTCTTTTCCCGAAAGTTTCCGTTCTACAAGAGCAAAGAGGCGAGCGAGCAGGAGACCAGCGACGTCGACCGTAAGTACCAGCGCGGCGGGGGAGGCGGGGTGGGCGGTCTGTGTCACAGACGATTGGTTGGCGACAGGAAGAGAGGTCAGCTGGTGGCGGCGTGCTGCGAACACGCTGGTTGTCGTGCAACAGGGCCTGGCCGAAATGATGCGGCACCTTGACCGAGCTGATCAAAAACAATCCGCCAACGCCCCCCTCTCCTCTTTGGAGCCAAAATGGCCGCCCTGTTGCCCGGCCGGCCGGCGGCGTCCGCTCTGCTCTCTCTGTCTGTCGCTGTAACGCAGTAACTTTGTTTCCTGTGGTTGTTTTCTCCTCGTTGTTCGCTCGGCTCCGCTGACCTCAGGACAACAGTGACGACATGCTGTCCAAAGGCCACAGTAAGTGCCCCCCCACTGTCCTCACTGTCCCCAGACAAACTCCCAGCAGCCTCCTGGTGTCCACCAGGATCCATCTTCAGCCAACAGGCCGTCCAAAAGAAATGAAACGCTGGACATCTTATTGTTTAATGTGTCCTCGTCCTCTTTGATCTCCACAGTGAAAGACATCATGTCAGTAGAGACCAGAGACAGCAGGCAGCGTCCTGTGTACTTGTACTCTGACCAAAGACAGCAGGCAGCGTCCCGTGTACTTGTACTCTGACCAAAGACAGCAGTCAGCGTCCCGTGTACTTGTACTCTGACCAAAGACAGCAGTCAGCGTCCCGTGTACTTGTACTCTGACCAAAGACAGCAGGCAGCGTCCCATGTACTTGTACTCTGACCAGAGACAGCAGTTAGCGTCCTGTGTACTTGTACTCTGACCAAAGACAGCAGGCAGCGTCCCGTGTACTTGTACTCTGACCAGAGACAGCAGTTAGCGTCCTGTGTACTTGTACTCTGACCAAAGACAGCAGTCAGCGTCCTGTGTACTTGTACTCGAGGTATTTGTTGTGATTTAGTTTAATGGAGTTCAGATTTGGAACATTTAGGATTTTTCCTGTGACTTTCAAAATAAAGCAAACATGAAAGAAAAGCCAAAGAGTGAAAGTTTAAAGGTCTCAGTTTATGTTACAGGAATAAACAACAACAACAACAATAATAAACGTCTTTAAAAAACAGTTTTTAAACTCTTCTGTTTGTTTTGAAGGACGATTCGTAGTTTTCATTCGTCCTCGTTACCTGTTGGACAAATAAATCCAAACAAAACCCCTGAGTCCCTGTAGAGACCCCCTGCAGCTGGAGTCCCTGTAGAGACCCCCACAGACCAGAACGCTCCTCACATGTCATCACTTCACTGAAAAGTCAAATAAGTTTAACTGAAGAAGCTGAAGTTGGTTCCAGGTGGACATATAGCTTAAGACCTCCCCTCCCCCCTCCTCTTCCTCCTCCTCCTCCTCCTCTTCTTCCTCACCACCGGCTGTCGAGGATCCTCCAGACCGGAGCTCCATCTCTTCACACATTGATCAGTTTTCAGAGCTCCGCCTGTCACAGCTCACGGCGTCAGTGCTCAGCTGCACCACCGCCTCCTCCCGCCTGGAGCTTCATGGAGGTTTTCAGGAGAAAGGAGGCATTCAGGGTTCATGTACCTGAACTTTAAGTGATGGACGTCTGACCAGGGTTCGACCACAGCGAGGTTTACTGATGGTGAATTTAACGTTTTGAGTTTCAGGAGGGTCAGAGGTGAAGAGCTCTTCTTCATGCATTCATTTTCAGGCTGGATCACTGAACTGTGTCCACGTTAAAGCTGCACGACACACAGACTGAACAAAACTTTATCCAAACACACACACGTGACGTTTGACTCTGATGTCGCAGGTGTGATGGCGGCCATGTTTCCCGCCTGTTTCCAGGCACACACATTAAGACGCGTGGTGGTGGACACACGTGGACAGTCATTAAAGTTTAGGTTTGAGGTCCTGGAACAGTTTGGAAAGTTTGGATTTATTGTTTGCTGTTTGACCTGAAGATGAGAACTTGAACATCTGGGGTTTTTTTTCGTGGCTCTGGGCAAAGCATTGTGGGAGAGCGACGCTCCCAGCTGACCCTGTGTTTTGTTGTGATTCCAGAACATGTGACCTCTAACGCCAGCGATAGTGAAAGTAGCTACCGTAAGTGACCTCTGCCGTCGACGCTGCTTGCTTCACTCGCTGACTGACAGGAAACTAACCATCAGTCTGACTCCGGCTTAGCCCGCTAACCCCCCCTCACTGACCAGCACACGCTGCTGATTGGCTAATAACAGCATGAGCTCACACACGCAGATTCCCTCCCTGCTAACGTCTTAGAACGTCTGTTCAGGCTGTTTGTGTTCAGGCTGCTGACTGCTGCATGGACTGTGTGTGTGTGTGTGTGTGTGTGTGTGTGTGTGTGTGTGTGTGTGTGTGTGTGTGTGTGTGTGTGTGTGTGTGTGTGTGTGTGTGTGTGTGTGTGTGTGTGTGTGTGTGTGTGTGTGTGTGTGGACTGTTAGCACTCACGAGTCAGCTGATTTGTGCACAGACCTGAAACCTGCTCAGACTCACTTCCTGCTCAGCGAGGCTGTCCTCTCTGCAGGTGTCCAGGTATGTCTCCGTCCACCTTTCGGTCTGAGCGTAGACAGACCGAGTGACGTCGTGAACCATGAGATCTTTAATGACGTCTTCTTCTGTGGTGGTTTAATGGAGAATGAGCGTCACACAGCTGCTGTCAAGGACTGCTGTCCATGTCTTCAGACATGGGACAGATGAATGGAACTGGTCTCTGTTAGCAGCGTCTGTCTCTGATCCATCTGGTTCTGTTGCTGCTCTCTAACCTCCAGACTTACCTGCTGAGGTTGAGCCTCGTCTTGTTTGTCCTCATTCTCTGGACACACCTGTATTTTCAGCCAATCGCTGTCGGCTGTGAGTTTGTCAATCTCTGATCCTGATGAAGGAACCAGGTTTCAAGTCTGAGGATGATCAAACGCAGACCATCGCTGCAGCTGCAGACCTGTGATCTGTGATAGACCTCGTCTTGTCCTCGTCCTCTCATCACGCCACTTGTCCTCCTCTCAGCCTTCACCCCTGCTCTGACTCCTGCACGTAAACTCTGTTAGCGTCTTCTTCTGCTGTCTGACGTCCTCTGTGTGTTTGCAGGTGGACAGGAGGAGTACGTCCTGTCGTATGAACCCGTCGTTCAGCAGGAAGGTGAGACCTTCTGTCGAGTCGTCTCTCAGATGGGAAACTTGTGTCTTTTCTCGGGTTTCTGTGCAGATGTTTCAGTAAGAGTTCAGTCTGATCACTTGCTGTTTCCGTCCTCTGTGACAGTAAACTACACCCGTCCCGTCATCATCCTCGGCCCCATGAAGGATCGGATCAACGATGACCTGATCTCAGAGTTCCCCGACAAATTTGGATCCTGCGTCCCTCGTAAGTCCACGCAGACATGGTCTCCTCAATAATGAGGACGTGTTGGGTGATTTAAAACACGGTTTAAAGTTTTCCTCCTCCTCTTTTCTCAGATACGACCCGGCCAAAGCGAGACTACGAGGTGGACGGCAGAGACTATCACTTTGTGGTGTCCAGAGAGCAGATGGAGAAGGACATCCAGGACCACAGGTTCATCGAGGCGGGACAGTACAACAACCACCTGTATGGAACCAGCGTGCAGTCGGTCCGAGAGGTGGCCGAGAAGGTACCGCAGAAACCCCCAGTGGGGGGGGGTCAGGGTGTAAATCCAGAATATTCTAACGTCCCTCTGTGAATTGTGACGAATCAAGAAGGTTTTGGTGGGTTTCTTGAACGTTCTAGGTAAGAGGTAAAACGACTGTTTCTTTGACGAAGGATCGGGCTCTTAGAATAACAATCCCAGGCTGTCGGTGGTGTCCTGCTTGGACTGGATCAGGTTATGAGGTTGTAATATTTGCCTAAACCACGAGTTGACCAGGACCCTCCACACTCCCTGTGGACACCTGAGGACTAAATGTAGTCCCTGGTTCTTCTGGTCGAAACAGGCGAGTTCCTGAGTTCTTGAAAAGGCTTCCAAAGTTTAGTTCCTGGTCCAGCTCCTGGGTTCAGGTCCTGCACCTGTTAGATGTAAAAAGGTCTGAGAGGGAACACAGAAGAGCCACAACCAGAAATGTGGATGCTGAAGAAGAAAAGACGGATTTACTGAACAGTTTTTGACTTGAACCAGACCTCGGATAAAGATGTCCTTCCTCTTCTTCTTCTGTTGTTTTCAGGGTAAACATTGTATCCTGGACGTGTCGGGGAACGCCATCAAGAGACTCCAGCTGGCTCAGCTTCATCCCATCGCCATCTTCATCAAACCCAAATCTGTGGAAAACATCATGTGAGTTAGCAGACGTCGTCTGGACTGTAAAACCAGCAGGTGGTCGGTTCATACCCGAGACACCAAACATGGCTGCTGACAGCGAGCACAGACGAGTACACTGATGTGGTCTGGGCGGATCTGGATGTGGTTTCTGTGTGGTCTGGTTGTGGTCTCTGTGTGGTCTGGATGTGGTCTGGAAGTGGTCTCTGTGTGGTCTGGTTGTGGTCTCTGTGTAACCTGGATGTGGTCTCTGTGTGGTCTGGTTGTGGTCTCTGTGTGGTCTGGATGTGGTCTCTGTGTAACCTGGATGTGGTCTCTGTGTGGTCTGGATGTGGTCTCTGTGTAACCTGGATGTGGTCTCTGTGTGGTCTGGTTGTGGTCTCTGTGTGGTCTGGTTGTGGTCTCTGTGTAACCTGGATGTGGTCTCTGTGGTCTGGATGTGGTCTCTGTGTGGTCTGGTTGTGGTCTCTGTGTGGTCTGGATGTGGTCTCTGTGTGGTCTGGTTGTGGTCTCTGTGTGGTCTGGTTGTGGTCTCTGTGTAACCTGGATGTGGTCTCTGTGTGGTCTGGTTGTGGTCTCTGTGTGGTCTGGATGTGGTCTCTGTGTAACCTGGATGTGGTCTCTGTGTAACCTGGATGTGGTCTCTGTGTGGTCTGGTTGTGGTCTGGATGTGGTCTCTGTGTGGTCTGGTTGTGGTCTCTGTGTGGTCTGGTTGTGGTCTCTGTGTAACCTGGATGTGGTCTCTGTGTGGTCTGGATGTGGTCTCTGTGTGGTCTGGTTGTGGTCTCTGTGTGGTCTGGATGTGGTCTCTGTGTGGTCTGGTTGTGGTCTCTGTGTGGTCTGGATGTGGTCTCTGTGTGGTCTGGTTGTGGTCTCTGTGTGGTCTGGATGTGGTCTCTGTGTGGTCTGGTTGTGGTCTCTGTGTGGTCTGGTTGTGGTCTCTGTGTAACCTGGATGTGGTCTCTGTGTGGTCTGGATGTGGTCTCTGTGTGGTCTGGATGTGGTCTCTGTGTAACCTGGATGTGGTCTCTGTGTAACCTGGATGTGGTCTCTGTGTGGTCTGGTTGTGGTCTCTGTGTGGTCTGGTTGTGGTCTCTGTGTGGTCTGGATGTGGTCTCTGTGTGGTCTGGTTGTGGTCTCTGTGTGGTCTGGATGTGGTCTCTGTGTGGTCTGGATGTGGTCTCTGTGTGGTCTGGATGTGGTCTCTGTGTGGTCTGGTTGTGGTCTCTGTGTGGTCTGGTTGTGGTCTCTGTGTAACCTGGATGTGGTCTCTGTGTGGTCTGGATGTGGTCTCTGTGTGGTCTGGTTGTGGTCTCTGTGTGGTCTGGATGTGGTCTCTGTGTGGTCTGGATGTGGTCTCTGTGTGGTCTGGATGTGGTCTCTGTGTAACCTGGATGTGGTCTCTGTGTGGTCTGGTTGTGGTCTCTGTGTGGTCTGGATGTGGTCTCTGTGTGGTCTGGTTGTGGTCTCTGTGTGGTCTGGTTGTGGTCTCTGTGTGGTCTGGATGTGGTCTCTGTGTAACCTGGATGTGGTCTCTGTGTGGTCTGGTTGTGGTCTCTGTGTGGTCTGGTTGTGGTCTCTGTGTGGTCTGGATGTGGTCTCTGTGTGGTCTGGTTGTGGTCTCTGTGTGGTCTGGTTGTGGTCTCTGTGTAACCTGGATGTGGTCTCTGTGTGGTCTGGATGTGGTCTGGTTGTGGTCTCTGTGTGGTCTGGATGTGGTCTCTGTGTGGTCTGGATGTGGTCTCTGTGTGGTCTGGTTGTGGTCTCTGTGTGGTCTGGTTGTGGTCTCTGTGTAACCTGGATGTGGTCTCTGTGTGGTCTGGATGTGGTCTCTGTGTAACCTGGATGTGGTCTCTGTGTGGTCTGGATGTGGTCTCTGTGTAACCTGGATGTGGTCTCTGTGTGGTCTGGTTGTGGTCTCTGTGTGGTCTGGATGTGGTCTCTGTGTGGTCTGGTTGTGGTCTCTGTGTGGTCTGGTTGTGGTCTCTGTGTGGTCTGGTTGTGGTCTCTGTGTGGTCTGGTTGTGGTCTCTGTGTGGTCTGGATGTGGTCTCTGTGTGGTCTGGATGTGGTCTCTGTGTGGTCTGGTTGTGGTCTCTGTGTGGTCTGGATGTGGTCTCTGTGTAACCTGGATGTGGTCTCTGTGTGGTCTGGATGTGGTCTCTGTGTAACCTGGTTGTGGTCTCTGTGTAACCTGGATGTGGTCTCTGTGTGGTCTGGTTGTGGTCTCTGTGTGGTCTGGTTGTGGTCTCTGTGTAACCTGGATGTGGTCTCTGTGTGCTCCCCTGCAGGGAGATGAACAAGCGTCTGACGGAGGAGCAGGGCAGGAAAACCTTCGACAGAGCCACCAAGCTGGAGCAGGAGTTCACTGAGCATTTCACAGGTGAGCCGGCGCCCCCTGCAGGTGGCAGGTGGCAGTTAAACTGGCCCGGCCTCGTCTGTAAAGAGACGTGTCCGACAGAGTTTGAGGTCTGTTGTTGTCGTGTTGTTCATCGTCAGTGAAGTGAGGAACAAAGGAAGGAACACAGAACGTTTAAAGGACCAGTCTGCTGTGACTCTGTCTTACTCTTACTGGCGTCAGATCTCACCTCCAGACTCAAACCTGCAGCGTTCGTCCGTCTCTCAGTTCTGTCTCACTTCCTGTCTGTGTCCCATCACTTCCTTTGAAAACACCTCACAAATATTTAGTTTCTGGAATCTCTGCCACGTTTCTTTCCACATGTGCTGCTGTAGTGTGTGTGTGTGTGTGTGTGTGTGTGTGTGTGTGTGTGTGTGTGTGTGTGTGTGTGTGTGTGTGTGCGCGCGCGCGCGTGTGAGACTGAATAAACTGCAGTGTGTGTTCATGGTGATGAAGAACAACAGATCCATCACACAGCGGTTAGCAGTTAGCATGGCGCGCTGGTCTGAGTCTGAACGTGAGCTCGGAGCATCAGACGGTGTTTGATTTGTGTGATCTGTGTTTGTGGTCTTTCAGCCATCGTTCAGGGCGACACTCTGGAGGAGATCTACGAGCAGGTGAAGCAGATCATCGAGGAGCAGTCGGGTCCGTTCATCTGGGTTCAGTCCAAGGAGAAGTTATGAGGATCAGAGCGGCGTCCGCTCCATCGCTCCTCTTAGATTCAGTTTGTTTAATTTTGAAAAGAAGAGTCGACCTGCAGACGGCGGCCTCCCCCTCCTCCCCCTCCAGCTCTCACCCCCCGATCGACGACGGGACGCGCCGGCTGACCGGAGAGTCGTTTTATTTTCTACCTTGGCCTGAATAAGACTCCACTGTCGGGTTTCCTGACCAGCAGAGAAAAGCACACAGGAAGTATGATGACATCACACTAACGCGGTACAGCTCCTTAATGTTTAAGGGAGGAGAACTAACGAGGAGGAGGAGACGACGAGAAGAAATGTACGAAGCAGATTATCTTTGTTTTTGTTTGTGGGTTTGTTTTCCCTTTTTTTGTCTCGTAAGGTGAACGTGGATGGTGGGCGGAGTTTCAGTCTCAGGCAGCGTCTGTCGGTCCGGAGGAAGGCGTAGACACAAAAAGCAAAACTTTGCACGTTTGAGCTTTAACAGCATGTCATTTAATACCCTGTTTATTTCCCATCAGCCCCTGCACCTCAGCGTCTGATGTCACAGCTTTTCTTCTTCTGTTCTGCTCTCCATCATCCGTTCTTTTTTTTTTTTTAAGGCTTGAGTCGCCTCGGTTTTTAACGTCCGCTTGTCGCTGCTGCAGGACGTTCGTCTGGATGCTCTGCAGGGTTCCTGCTCTGCTGCTAGGGGGCGCTGTGGAGCTTCATACTGAAGTGATTAACAGCAAACATTTTTAAAGCTGCAACAAGATCCGCTTGTTGGCTTCAGTTCACTTTCTAAAACTCTTGTGTTGTTAATGAATTATGATTTTATGGCTGAACATTTTGCATTTTAGATATTTAGCTCGACCTTTGTTTGATGAGGTCAAAGGTCACGGCATTGATTATTCTACCAACGCTGCAAAAAAATCTTTTCAAGTCCTTTGAGTCTTTTAAAGAAGTTAAAAATGTCATTTTCTTTCAAAGACGTGAAGAGAAGGAGGGAGGAGAAGGTTTCAGTCTGAATTCACCAAAGAAAAACCCGATGAGACGCGAGAAAACCAGCAAAAACTCCCAAATACACGAAAACAAGGAAGCGTAATCATGAGGAGATCATCAGCATTTCAAGAAAAGAACGATTCACATAAAACTTGTGAATTTCTGGTCAAATATTCTCGTGATTCTCTGACGTGTAAACAGAGAAGAAACTCTGTTAAGATCAAAGTTTGAGAAAAGCATGTGACGAATGCGACTGACTGAACTTTCTTCTTCTTTGGTGAAATCAGCTGCTGTTAAACGTTCTGATCCGATGACACGATTGACTGCGGTGCGTTTGGGGTCACGTGCTCGTGAGCGGCGCCCTCTACGACGAGAGTTCGAACCCCGTCAGACGTCCGTCAGTGTCTTACCGTGAAAAGATGTCGATCACGTGATGAGTCGCGGCCCTGGAGACGAGCCGCCGCCTCCAGGTGTCCGCAGGTGTGTCCCAACACGCAGACGATTATTGTATAATGAGATTTTGACAGATATTTAACCCTCGGTAAACTGCCTATTTTGTTATAATAAAAGTCTATATTGAACTTTACTTAAGCACTACTACTACGGGAATTATTTTCTTTGCATTGTTAATCATATATGAATAGAAAAGTATAAAGATATTTGAATATGAATATATATTTTTCTTTTTCTTTGATCACCACCTCCTCTGTCTTTTAATTTTCTTTTTTAAGCATAATAAAATCTTAACAGGAAAACAGGACGTGGTGCTGTGCTTCTTCTGCTGCTGCTGTTTACAGATGTTTGAGCCTCTGACCTCACATCAGCTTCAGGGCCCCTCAGTGAATCAGCTGATTAATGATCGCTGACCAGGGATCAGTCAGCAGGACGTCGCGCTGCGTTCGGCTCCTGTTCTTCATCTGGCAGCTTGTTTCAGCTTTATTCTAGACTCTGGTAAACTGCTGCTCTGAGGTTCAGTGTTTTGCTCAAGGACACTTCGACATGAGGAGCAGGGAATCGAACCATCAGCTGTGATTGGTGGACACAGTCCAGTGATGCATAAATCAGCTTGAATAGGAAGAGTTAGGGTTAGGGTCTTTGAAGTCTTTGAAGAGATGAAAAAGAGATTAAAATATTTCTTAATGTGTAAATGGGAGACGCCAAGGTTTGGCCCCCGCATGATCACTACTTATTAACCTCCAGCCAGTCTAAAAAAAACCACCTCATTTTACACAGAAATGTGTAAATAAAAGGCTGCACGGTGGCGCAGCAGGTAGTGCGCGTGCCTCACAGCAAGAAGGTTGCCGGTTCGATCCCCGGGTCAGGCGGGGCCTTTCTGTGTGAAGTTTGCATGTTCTTCCCGTGCTTGCGTGGGTTCTCTCCGGCTTCCTCCCACAGACCAAAAACATGCTCATTAGGTTAATTGATGACTCTAAATTGTCCGTAGGTGTGAGTGTGAATGGTTGTTTGTCCTTACATGTGGCCCTGCAATCGGCTGGCGACCGGTTCAGGGTGTACCCCGCCTCTCGCCCATTGTAGCTGGGATAGGCTCCAGCCCCCCGCAACCCCGAAAGGGATAGGCGGTATAGATAATGGATGGATGTGTAAATAAAAATAGATGAATGAATAATGAAGGTGTTAAAAAGTATTTCTTTAAAAATCACTGAAGGTAAATGTCATACAGGTCAGAGTGATTTTGAAAAACGTGATTAGCAGATGAATCAGTCTTTTGTCACCGTTGATAAAGTTTCTTGAACTTGAAATAGTTTGTTTTCAGTGAACTCAGGAGAAACGAGGTCAGCTCACGATCTAACTGTAAGCTTGTCTGTCATGATGTTCCGTTAATTTCATGGGCTGTTACCAAACATTCCGCCAATCGGAGAGGTGGAAGGGCGGGACGAAGACACGACCTCATAGAACAGAGCGATGAGTTCATAGATATGTATGGAAAGGCTAGATGTCTCAAGGCGGAGTCGGCGGCGTTGTCACTGGCGGCCATCTTAGGACAGGAGACTGCGCTGCTGCACCCTGTTGCTGTGGACGTAAGGTGAGTGATGTACGCAAACTTAAATGCTCGTAACTCGCTGAATTCTTGACGGATTTACAAACGGTTTGGTTTATTACAAACCTTATTAACGTGGCTATGATTTATGCTGCTGCTGATGTTTAAATTGTAGCTTCACGTTTTGAGAAACGCTTAATATTGCAGCGTAGCTGTGTGTTTCATGGCTGCCCTCAACTCAAAAGTGATACCAAAGTCGACATTTTCAATTATTAACAGGTTTCCTGAGACCAATAACGTTTCTTGACAACCGAATCTTTTGTCTAAATGTCATTTTGTGGATGTGGTTGTATTTATTTGCTGGCTAGCAGTGAAGAGGTCGTAAGTGAGTCACCAAGCAATTGTAAATTGGTGGGAGAGGCAGGATTAGTCTTTCGTTTCAACATAGCTTTGAGTTACACATGATTTCCAAGTGGTTTGGTTTCTTAAAAACATCTTTACATTTAGATTACTTTGTTGGTTTTTTGTTTACAGAACGTCTGATAACGATATCGTGAAAATGCCTGATTTTTGTGCCGCCTACGGCTGCACCAACGCACGGAGCCTCCAAACGAGGACGCGTGGGATCACCTTTCACAAGTAAGATATGAAAATATTATGACTATTATTAGGATACTCGTTATGTACAATACACGTTCTGCTACTCAGGAACAGTGTGACTGAGACAATATTACAAGATTGCCATTGACCCTGGCTTTTTAGAATGTTTCTTCCACCTACTTTTCATCTTTTTATTCTGATCATTTTCTTATGTCTAATTCTCAATATCTACATTGGCTACATATATTTGCATACATGCAGTACATAGAATCAAAATGATAATATATTTTATACTGTATTTTTGTCCATACCCTCAATGTTGAAGGAAATAAAGGTGGAAGGTTAACAATCATTTATATCTGACTACTATTTCTCCCATTTGTAAGGTTTCCCAAATGCAGCGAGCGCAGGAGACAGTGGAAGCGTGCCCTGAGAAGGGATGGTGTCGTGGCTAACGATAGATCACTGCTCTGCAGTGAACACTTCAGCAATGAAGATTTTGACGGGACAGAGCAGACTGTCAGACTCAAAGCTGGAGCTGTTCCAACTATCTTCAACCTCCCTGTTCATCTTCAGAGGGTATGTGTATAATTGGCCAACTAGAATACAAGGTGTTAAAGATGGATACATCCATATTTAAATGTGATTTAATGTCACACTCTCTGCAAGTTTAGTAATACATAATGTGTATTACAGATCAATTGAATATTTAACTATTTTTTTCAGCCGGTAGCACCAAGAAGCACAACTGCTTCTAGAAGAGCAGAAAACCTGCCCATGGACCCCCAGCAGGATCAACCTCCGCCTGATATTGTGAGTATTTGTACACATGAGGAATGTCACTAACAAATGAACTAACCCTAACCCTAATGAACTTCATTATATATTTATTTATTATTTATTGTATTTTTTTTTCAAAGCCACAGGCAGCCACTGGAGAGAGGCAAAGGAGTCGGAAGAGGAAGGCCCCTGACGGCTCTTAAGGCCAAACTTGATGCAGCCATGGCAACAGTGCGTAAACTTCAGCGGGAGAAGAGCAATGCCTTGGCAAGGGTAAGGAGGGCCAAGAAGAACATGAAGGCTCTTCTGGAGGAGCTGAAAGCCAAGAACCTCATCAATGAAGAGCTTTGATACTGATGGAAAGATAGTTTTGTGTCCAATTGTGTCTTAATGTTTTTTTTTTTTTTGTATTTGCTTGATTGCACATTTTGAACTGTTTTCTAATTGAGTGCATCTGGACCTAAGTAAAAAACAAACAGAAAACAAAGACCCATCTCTTTTCTCTTATTTTACAGAATGGCAACTTGAGACAGATTTCTATAATACATAAATTTACACATGTATTTAATAATGTAAATATTAGTAATAAACTAAATTGCACTATTTCATGTTTCATGTATCTTATAAATATTGACAACATCATTACTGTGTGTGTATGGGTATACCTATTACTTTACCTGTCTAGTCTACTTAATATTATACTATTTTCATAATAAACTCCGTGGTTATAATTATTCACAAGTATGCAGTTAAATAGCCACATCTCTGACGTTTATGACAAGCCAAGCCGTTTGAAAATCGGTTGAAAATTGAGCAAAATATAGTTATTTCAGCACTACATGCACAATTGACTTTAATGTTATGACTGGACGAGCGTTCCTGTCCCAAGATGGCCGCCGTGTGACGACGTCAGTCCCCATTGGCTCACAGCGCCGGTAAGATATCTAGCCTTTCTACACATATCTATGGATGAGTTAGCCAAAAGGAGAGCGACGAGCTGAGTGACAGAAGTAGATTAAAAGCGTTTTTCTGAGGTGAAAGGGACATATCGAAACCTGCAGAGAGTAAATAACCTTTGTTTGTTTGTTTGTTTGTGTGTAAATTGTATCCCTTCATAACAATGCGTGAGTAAAATGTACATGCTAACCGCCTTAGCATGCTAGCTCTATTAGCTCGTATTTCCGCGGTGTAGCAGCTAATGTTACTGTGTGATGATGTGAGCTCGTTTGAAGCTCAGATGAAGTCGGAATGAGAAGAAAGAAGCTTTAATGTGATTAAAGTGACTGAAAACGGTCACTCGTCCGACTGAGGACCCGGAAATACTCCGCGTACGTGACGGAGGAGCGGATCGTTCCCGCTCAGATGTCCATACATCAGGACTGTTGTCACCTGTAGCTTCACTCACCTGTGTCCTCCTCAAGCCTCGCTGTTCTTCATCCTTCGGCCTGTTCACACCTCATCCTCTGACTAACAGTCAACTGCCTGTTGTTTTATTTGCATCTTGAAGTGACGGCGCTTGTTTCTGGTCACGTGCTCCAACAGCGGTTCATTAGTGAGTTAAAGAAGAAGAAGATTGTACCGTTTGAGAAAAAAGAACAAGTTTTTAAGTGTTAGAAAATATTTTACAAGTTCTTTATTTTTTGCTCTTCTTATATATAATTGTGTTCACATTTACTAAAACAGGAAGAAAAAATAATACTACAAAGTTCGTGTGAATACATCTTCCTGCTCAGTGGAGGTGGAGTTCACGTGATCACGGTCAGCCATAGTTAAACGTAGGCAGGCCCCGCCCACAGTAGCTGATTGATGGGCGGACAGTCAAATAATCTGAGACGCTCTTTGCAGCTTGTCTTTTCAGCCATGAGCTAATTAAAAAGTCAGAGTCGGTAAATGTTTGACGTGGTGTTAATTTACTTTTTCCACTCTAAGCTCGTTAAAACTGTCCTGTTTGGAGACGATCCTCGTGGTGTCTCAACCATAACGTGAACGTCAACATTTTGTCTGCTTTCATTTGTTTTCATGACGTCTGAATGAGCAGCTGGTTGTTTGATCTGCCGCCTCAGTATCAGCAAAACTTTCAGTCCAGTTTAAAAATGGCTCCTCTTCATCACGAAAGAGTCACATCAACATATGATCTGATTTTCTGTTCAAGCCTTTCTCTCATTGCTTCACATAAACTGGCCACGTCACGTGACCTCAAAGCAGCTGTTTACAAATGAATCTGGAAGTGATGAAGGATTTCGGTTTGTCGCTTAGCTTCATGTCTGTTACTTCAGTAAAAGTGTCAATAATCCAAAAGTTAAGACAAATACTCAGAAGCAGTGACATGTAGTAAAGTACAAGTACCTCAAACACGCACAGTACTGCAGTAGTTTACATCTGGATCCCTGCGATACGTTTTTCTAATGTCTGAATAGAAAAGTTAATCTGCAGATTATTCGTTTTATTTAACGTCACATTTCCAACAAATATTCAACAGTTTAAAAATGGTCAGAATTATTAATCAGCCGCTGACGAAGGAAGGAGACGAGCGACTTTCAGGCAGCGTTTATTCTCAACATGTGGACAGCAGACAGGTGTGACCTTTGACCCCGACCCTACAGGAGTCTGTTCAGTAGATCAGCAACAATAAAGGACGACGTGGAGGAATAAATTAAAGCCAAACAACTCGTCAGGTAAAAAAAAAAAAAAAAAGAAGAAGAAGAAAAAACTCCACCGAAAAAAAAATCAAAGGTTCAAATAAAAAGCTTAAAAAAGTCGGTTAGAAAACTCGAGTGCGTTTTAGTTTCAGTTTTTGGTTTGTTTCTTCTTCACTGTGCTTCTGTGATGCTGCGCACACACACACACTCACACTCACTCACACACACACTCACACACACACACACACACACTCTCTGTACACTGAACAGATGAAACCTTCAGTATTTACACTCGTATTTATAGACTCGTTAAATTCAGACTTTTTGTTTTCGGGCTGCAGCTGGAGGGCTGTGTGGGCGGAGTTACAGAATTTAGGCCCTGCCCCTCGCGTCCTGGTCAGCCAATCAGCAGCTGCTGTTCTTGAACTCTCCGTTCTCAGTGATGGACAGTTTGGTGGGGTTGGTGGGTGACAGGCCGTTGCGGAGGTTGGGCGCGCTGTAGCGCTCCTTCACCTGCGTCAGCGCCGCCATCAGCCGCGAGTTCGCCGCGTCCAGGGAGCCGATCCGCTTCTCCTGATAGGACAGAGACAGAGGGGGCGGGACAGGAAGTCAGACTGAGCCTCGCCATGATTGACAGTCTGGTTAAAATCACGCTCGAGGTTTGAGAAACATGATGTGATTCATCAAAGAAAAATCCCTTAAAATCGCCTTAATTAAGCATTAATTTACCCTGAAAACACCTTCAGTGACTCCATTTGTCCATTAAGTGAAAACACTTAAAATAATAAAATAAAAATAGGTGTGTTAAATCATTAAATTTTAAAGGCTTCATTCATTTTAAACTATTTGAAACATAAAGAAAATGTTAAGAGTTTTTCAGGAATTCTTCTTCAGGTATTAAGTTTCTTACTATTAAAAAAACCCTGAAAGTTTCATTGATGGATTTGAATATTTTAATGAGTTTTCTCCACAGATTGAGACTAAAGAAGAAAATACATAAAAATGTTTACAGATGATTTACATTTGGGTTTTTGAAAAGACTTTAATGTTTCAAACTCTAAGTTAAACAAATTTAATACATTTAAGGGTTTTTACTGGATTCATTTCATGATTAAAGGGTTTTCTAAGAGATAAAAAAAATAATCCTTTTTCACCTGAAGTGAAAGAATCATTAAACATGTAAAACAGAGGATTCGTTTCACCTGATCGACTCAGTTTGAAGGGATTTAATAATCAGATTCATTCTGTTTTTTTATTAAGGGGTTTTGGTTTATTCCTGTTCAGCTTCACTTAAACTCAGAAGCAAACATTCATTCATTAGATTAATAATAAAGACGATTTAAGGGTTTTCTACCTGATTAAAAGAAGAAATAACACTTAAACTGACTAAAAACTCCTCCAGGTGTGTTCAAAGTCAGGGATCATTGACCGAGAAGCCTTTAAAGTCGATCAGAGGAAGGTTCTGCTGATCTGAGGTCAGTTTTAAGGGATTCTTAAACTGTGCAGATGATCCATTAAAAAGCCTTAAAATATCACAGTTCCTTTAAGATCCCTTGAGACCTGTATGACATCATCATTAATGGACCAATGAAGAGTTGTGACTTTGACCCAACGGCAGAAACAAGACAAACGTCAGAAAAAACTGAGAGGAAGCAAAAGAAAGAAAATAAGTGAAGCTGCAGTTTGTCAGCAGGAATCAGCTGATCTGGGATCAGCTGATCTGGGATCAGCTCACAGCTCCACGTTCACATCCACCTGCTCACAAACTGACACACCTGAGACCCCACAGGTCCCACAGGTCGTCTCTGAACCTGCTGGAAGCTCCTCGTCCAGAGGCCGTGGAGGCTCAGAGGAGGAGGAGGAGAAGGAGGATGAGGAAGGTGGAGGGAGGAGGGAGGAAGGTGGAGGGAGGAGGGAGGAAGGTGGAGCAGCCAAACAGAAAGAAAACCAGCTGAGAGCTCAACACCAAAACACCAAAACACCAAAACACCAGCAGCCGTCCTGAAGAGACCCAACGAGCCGCTGAGACGCTTCAATGAAGTGAAACCTGAAGGTCTTCACTGACATGCAGGACCAGGACCAGGACCAGGACCAGGACCAGGACCAGGACCAGAAGCAGGACCAGGACCAGGGTCAGAGTCAGAGTAAGGATTAGTGTTTAGGGTCAGGGTCAGGGCCAGGACCAGGGTCAGTACGTGTCAGATGGTGACTTGGTTAAGGAGGGGACTCACCTGTGACCTCACTTCCTCTAATGAGATGAAAGATAACGAGGCCACGTCTCATTACTCTCACCATCCTTAACGAGGACTCAATTAACCTTAACGAGGAGAAGGCGGGTCCTCCTGCACTTCCTGTGCATGTTCATCAAACGTGATGAAGAAACCAAAACGTGTTTGCTCTCAGTGTCCAGTTTATTAGGTACGCCCAGCTGATCCAGTCCCCACTCAGCGGGGTGGACAGAATAACAGAGACACCTGTGAGTCCAGCTTCAGCCTGCGTTCTTAATAAACTGGACGAGGCCGCCAGTGCTGACATCATCACAATTATCTGCTCTGTGATTGGCTGATCCGGTGTGTTGACGCTCGTGTTTGTTCTAAAAACAGCGTGGGGGGAGGGGTGGGGGAGTGGGCGGGGCTACAGTCACTACTTGCCTGATTGGTTTATCTCACATCCGTTACTGACCTGAAATCAGTGAAGAGACGATGAGACAGAAGCAGAACTGAAGGAGCAGCTGGACCGTCAGCTCAGCCTTCGATTATTGATCGATCATTAATTATCCCATCAAAGGTCATGACCTCAGGTTAACATTTTCTGATTGGACAAAAGTCTGCAGGTGTTTGATTGGAGGAATGAGAAACAACAAACCCTTAAAAACACAGAACTTTCCCTTAACTTTCCACGTTGATTAAAGAGGTTTTCAGATTGATCAGATCTCCATGTTTCTACAGGAGCCCGGAGGGGACACACCAACAGACTCCAGGTGTGTTTCAGGCCGCTTCAGGTGGTTGTAATGTGAAATGTCACCACTAGGTGCCACTAAGTCCTTCAGAGTTAGAGGATTTGCTTCAGATGAACAAAAACAAACCTGAGATTTTTTCTGTTTTCAAAGTGTTTCCTCGAAGGTCAAAGAGCGACACACAGGCTGATCTGAGGTCAGAGCGTCTGTACCTGAGCGTCGATGATCTTCTGCTTGGCTTCGATCACCGCCTGCATCTCTGCGTGATCCCGCTTCAGCTCCTCCTCCACCGCCATCAGCCTGCACAGACGCACGCACGCGCACACACACACACACACACACACACACACACACACACACACACACACACACACACACACACACAGGTCAGAGTGTGCGCTGACTGTTGGACGGGTGTGTTTAGTTTCCGCGCCCTGCAGCCCTCAGAGGGGCGGAGCTTGTGCGTACCTGCAGATGATGCTCTTCATCTGGCTGTCCTTCTCCTCCTGCTGCCTCCTCAGACGCTCCTCGCTGTCCTCCAGTCGGTGTTTGTACTCCAGCAGCAGCTTCTGCATCTGCTGCTCCTGAGCCAGCAGCCGCCGCTCGTACTCCTCCAGACGGCGCCCGGACGCCCGCAGACGCTCCTTCAGCCGCGAGATCTCCAGCTCATACTGGGGGGGGGGGATTCAAACTTTACTGATTTCACAGTATTAGCATTATCACAGCGTGTCACACCTGTCCAGGTGCGTGTGCTCTGTACCTTCTCAGTGTTCCTGCCCTCCTCTCTGCTCCTCTCTCCTCCTTCCTCCTCCTTCTCATCGTACTGGCCGTTGTTGAGCACCCAGGCCGCCGTCCTCTCCACTGGAGACATCGCCACCGCCTCCACCGGAGACGCCACCTGAACACAGAGCAGTGACATCATCACACACCTGCGTTAGTAAGAGAGAAACACCTGCAGGGATAAAAGCATCGAGATCTCATCAGCATCAGGACCCATCAGGGATTCCACAGACTGGACCAGCAGAGGTCACCTGGTTCCTGACACACCTGCCTCAGTCGTACAGGTGACAGGACCACCCAGGTGTTTTTACTCACTGCTCTTACTGCTTCTCAGACATGATAAATGAGAGCATGACTTCCTGTCTGGCTACACCTGTGCTGTACCTGCGGCTGCTTGGCGGCGCTCCTCGGGGGCGGAGCCATGTTCTCCGCAGAGCAGGTGGACTGCTGGCGGGCGGCGTGGCCGACGTTGGGCGCCGGCTCTGTGTTGGCGCTGCTGCTGCTGCGTAGCGAGGCGCTGTGGGGGAGTGAGCGGGGCGTCCTGGCCCCGCCCCCTCCCCTGCTCTGCTGCTCCACCTTGATGATGTGGGCGGTGCCCGCCGTCGTGCTCTGGCGGGGGATGGCGACCGCCGTGGCGATGCCAGGCGGGAGATCAGGCGGCGCGTGTCGACGCGGCGTGGAGCACTCCTCGCTCTGCGTGCTCCGCCGGCTGCCCAGCTCGTCCAGGCTGCTGTTGGACGCCTCACGACCTCTGACCCCCACCTGGCTGCCGAAGTCGTCGGAGTTGCTGCGGCTGTTGTGCGAGCTCTCGGTACTCAGGTTCTCGGAGCTGGAGTCGTGCTGCAGCGAGTGGGCGGAGCGTGTAGACAGGCTGTGGGCGGGGTTGCTCAGGTGGTAGACGGGGTTCTGGAAGGACAGCGGCTGCAAGCTGCGCTGCTGGCTGAGCGACGGGTGGAGCGGCCGCCTCACCTGCGGCGCGCTCTGCGGCTGACCGTCTCTGCCCGCGGCTTTGGCCTGGTGCGGCGCCGGCTGGGGGGTCAGGGGGTTGGAGTGGGGGTGGTTGAGCGGGAGCGGGGCGTGTCCGACGGAGGCCTGGGAGCCCGCCCTGCTGAGGCGCGGCGGGGCCTCGTGGTGCGGCGGGAGCCCCGCGGGGCCGTGCGGGCTCTGGGCGTCCTGTAGGTCCACCAGAGAAATGCTGCGGCCGTTGGGCAGCAGGCCGTCTCGCTCCTCACGGTCCGAGAAGCCGGCGTGGGCATGGGGGGGCTGCTGGGCCGGCGGGGGGCGCTGACCTCGAGCGTAACCCTCCATCAGCTCGCCAACCGGAGACTGAAGGCTGCGAACGTCGCCGTGGCTGCAGGAAGTGACACGGACACAGTGACTGACCTGTAATCTGATTACTGATCACAGATTAGTTACATGTCGTGGGTTTAATGACCCTCGAGCGGCATCATCAGGACTCACACTCACTCACTCACACACACACACACACACACACACACACACACACACACACACACACACACACACACACACACACACACACACACACAGTACTAGTATTTGGTTCCACCATCCCAGATGTTTCCTACAATGTTCGAACCTTTCACGGTTCTGATCTGCGAGCTGATTGGTTACCTGTCGACGGGGTCCTCGAAGATTCGCTGTAACCCTGACGACAGGCTGCCGCTGATGTTGTGGGCGGAGCTGTGGTCCTGGAAACGCCGCAGCTGCTGCTGGACGGGGGTGGGCGCGGCCAGACAGCGAGAGATGTCTCCCAGAATCCTCGGCAGCGGGCCCAGCTTCGCAACGGTGGCCTGCAGGAAGGAATTTTCACCCTGGAGTTGCCGTGTGTGTGTGTGTGTGTGTGTGTGTGTGTGTGTGTGTGTGTGTGTGTGTGTGTGTGTGTGTGTGTGTGGATGATGTGAATGGAAGCACCAGGATGCAGTGGTGGTGGGGGGAGAGCGAAACCAACATGGTGGCAACAGAGAGAGTCGGCCAGACAGGAAGTGAACAGAAGGAGGAGGAGGAGGGAAAGATGGAGGGAGTAGGAGGAGGAGGAAGAGGAGGAGGAAAAAAACATGAGGGAAACTTAATGGAAACAACTCAAACAGACTAGAACATCATGCTTCTACTGAACAGAACCACGTCAAACACAGCAGAGCATGCTGGGACTGAGCTCCACAGGTGAGACAGGTGAGACAGGTGAGATGCTGCACGGCCAGGGGGAGGTGCAGGGTGGGGGGGCCGGGGGAGTTCAGGCCATGCTGTGAAGCCACGCAGCGTTAATGTGTTAAATGAACTGAGGTGACCTTTGCTCCTGATGTTCAGTCTTGTTACATCAGCAGATATTTACAGCATATTTACAGCATACACACACACACACACACACACACACACACACACACACACACACACACACACACACACACACACACACACACACACTCTGACTCACTCACTCACTCCCTGATCAATACCTGATCACCTGTTTATGAGACTGTGTGTAAATGATACGTCTCAGTGTGTCTCAGTGAGCCGACGTTTAAAGATCAGATTATCTAATGTGAGCCTGAAGGCATCACAAGGTGACGAGCGACAAATCAAATGTTCAGAATCAGCGAGAGCCGCCGTTCACAATGAAGACGATGATGATGAAGGCCGAACACACTTTGTGTCTCAGTGATTTTAAACTACAGGTGATTCTGATATTTAATAACAGAAATATTAAAAAAGCATCAAACATCTGAAGAATTCAACACTTCGACCTTTAAATGTGTATTTCGCTTTGATTGGTGTAAAGCTCACAGGTGTCGTCCAGGTGTTCAGCAGAGGAGGTAAGATAATATAAGATAAGAGCTAATCGTCCATACGCACAAACGATCGACTGAGACTCGTGACAGAAAGTCTTCTGAACTAAAACTCTTCGTCTCTGAGGGACATGAATACACGATGCATTTAAGTGCTGCTGGAAAACTCCGACATCTGCTTCCAGTAGAATTCATGTGGACTTTCACAGTGAGGACGTCTTTCGCTGACTGCTGTGACCAATGTTAAGACCCATGACATCTCTCTCTCTCACTCACACACACACACACACACACACACACACACACACACACACACACACACACACACACACACACACACACACACACACACACACACACACACACACACACACACACACACACACACACACCTTGTCAAGCTGAGAGACGACCTCCCACAGCAGAGCGTGCAGGACGGACAGCTCGCGGCCGAGGTCGATGTATCCCTCGAAGCCCGGCGTGTTGGACAGAGTCTCCGGGTTGGAGATCTCCGACAGGAAACGCATCATCCCCGCCCACTCATGCTCCAGGAAGTCGTTCATGAAGGCCATGTACTCCTCTTTGTTTCCAAACCTGCGGACGAGACGCAGACGTGTCCAACGTCAGACTTGTCTGTCCGCTCAGTTCATTGGATCCTCGTTCTCTGCTGCACCTGTCCTACCTGAGGTCCTCATAAAAACACATGAGCATCCTGGAAGCATCCACACTACATCACACGACCTCTGACCTCTGTCCGCTCAGGCGTCTCTCAGACTGCTCAGGTGACCCCTGCAGATACTCACTTGGTGAAGTTGGCGAGGTTCTGGATGACCTTGGCGATGAGCGTCAGCGTGCGGGACGTGCGGTCGTCGGGATATTCCTGCATCAGGCTGAAGAGCGACGGCGACATGATGGCGGGGCAGAGGAAGCGCAGGAAGAGCGAGGCGCTGATCAGACGCTTACTGATGTCCTGCTGGTGGCCGCGAGCGACGCACTGCTGCTTCCACGACGCAAACACCTCCTTCAGCTCCCGAGGAAACACGCTGAGGAGACAGGAAGGAAGTGAGCGAGCACTGCGGAAAGGAAGGATCAGGTTTCCTCACGAAGCCTCAAAGAAAGAAGTGATTTCTGAAGCAGCTTCCTGTCTTCCTGTAAGCTGTTTTTTACTGTCAGGGTCATTTCCCGCCTTGAGAATTTGTCTTTTTATGTGATGAATCAACACTGAAAATAAAGTATAAATACATTAGAAACACGCTGTGAACTGTGAATGTGTGTACTTGTACTTTGCTCGAGTCTTTTTACTCTGCTTGTACTCCTCGACCTTAATCTGACAGCTTTATCTAGGAGTGACTTCAGTGGTGCAGGCTTCAGAGGCGCTCGCTCGTGTCAAACGTGGTACCAGTAGGAGTTGATGATCTTGCAGAAGGCCAGCTCGCAGCACATCTTCAGGTTACTCTGGTGTTCGGCCAAGTCGCCGCTGGAGCACCGGCTGGGGTCCACCTCGCAGTTCTCGTCCGACTCGTACAGAGCCTTGATGAACTCACCTGGAGACAGACGGACAGACAGTCAGGGAGAGCGTACGAACGAGCATCCTCAATGATTCACCTGTTCAGGTACAAAGTGGCTTTACGACAGGACGGCGGCAGCTAGCTGTTAGCGTGCTAACATCTTCCGCACATTGGACCTTTAACGTTCATCACAAACTGCTGCTCGTGTCAGTTTCTGTATTTCTGATGCGGCTCGACTGAAGTCTTCAGATGATAAACTCTGTTCTCTGCTCGGCGATGAAGACCATCCTGCTCTTCATCAGCACTGACTCTGATTGGTGTATATTCACATCACAGTCAAACCAAAGCATCTGATCTGACTCTCCGGTGATGCTGTCGTCCTCTTTCATCTCTGCTGATCATTAACTGTCTGATGGTGTGTGTTCGTGCTGTGATGTCAGCTAAAACCTCACAAACAGCCCAAAATAACCTTCATCTGACTGCAGGAGTGAACCAATCAGAGAGGACGGACGAGCTGAAAGCTCCAGGAAGCTCAGTAAGAGGGCCTTGAGTCAGGATCACCAACACGCCGTCAGTGTTCCTGTGACGAACGAGCCACGACGCAGCGGCACCAATCAGCTGCAGCCACACGTGTGACCTCACGCGCCGCAGGAAGCCGTTCTGTCATTATCTTCTGCTCTCAGATGTGAACCTATAAATATTCAGCGTGGAGAAATGATCTGAGTCTCTGAACTGGGACGATGTGTCTTTGTGCTAAGAATAGTGTGACGGTTGTCTCGGTGCGGCTGATGTTTATTGGTCGGCGATGACGGCGGTCTCGTGGGTCTCTAACAGTTCTGCTTCTGTCACATTCAGCCGGCTCTGAACTGTTTCAAGTCCTTTATGACTGAAATGTTTCAGAACATGCAAACTCTAATTTTAGCGCCCAGAAGTCCATGAAGATTTTCTCACTTTTAATGAGATCCAGGACTTGATGCTGCGCTTTGTCTGAATGTCTGACGTCTTTCTGAAGACACTGCAGCTGAGAGCACGGCCTCATTGATCACCGATCGACACCGAGCATGTGAAATCAATAATGTCTGGAGGAGGAACACGAGCAGCTTCATCATATTCGCTCTCAAAGATCAAGACTTTGGGGAAACAAATGTGCGTTTATCACAGGACGGATGTCCAGGTCAACTGTGGACGAGGAGGAAGAAGACGTTCTAAGATTGTTCAGGATGTCAGCGAGGATCTGATCTCACCGCGTCATGTGACCAGCTGAAGCACACACGGACGCCAAAAAACAAGTTAACCGACAAAAAGTGTCTTTATCTGACCAAACAAACCTGCAGGTGTGTGTGCAGGTGTGTGTGTGTGTGCAGGTGTGTGTGTGTGTGCAGGTGTGTGTGCGAGCTGACACTCACCGAGCGCGTCGTGCAGGTATTTCTGTCCCACCAGCTTCAGATATTCCTCGATAGCTTTGGTCGCCAGCGTGTTCTCCCTGAAGATCAGGACGTCGTGGTCGGCACAGCGGTCCACCTCCGACATCACAAGGTCTGTGAGGAAGTCCTACAGAGGAGGAGGAGGAGGAGGAGGAGTGAGTGTGTGGCAGGCCTGGGATCAGTCTCACAGGTTACAGTCACATCGTGTGGACGCACAGACAGGTTTTCCAAAGCGGCACAGAACGGCTACAGACAGCAGCTAGCTGTTCACACCTGTCTTCAGCCTTCATGCTAAGCTAAGCTAAGCTAACACACTGCCGGCTGACTCTCAGGATGCTGAGCTGTTCCTCTGACTGCAGGTGTCTGATTGGCTGACAGATCTGACCTTTGCCCTCCCGGTGCTCTGCAGGATGTGGACCAGGGCGCAGGCCATCTCCTCCTTGTTCTTGACGCTGATGACGGGCTCCAGCACCGAGCACAACATGCCGTAGTTGTTGGTGACGAACTCGGCGAACTCCTTGTACTGCTCCATGGGCAGGATGGAGATGGTCTGGAAGCGGGACTTGATGCGGATCGACGGCCCCCCTCCTTTGGCCTTGCTGGTGGTGGGCGTGCTGACTGGGTACCACTTCTCTACGAACTGCCGGCCCGTCACGCCGGACACCGGGATGTTGACCAGGCCCACGTAGTTGTTCTTGTCCTTCTTCTTCTTCTTGTCCATGTCGCGGTAGATGTGCACGGTGATGCTGTGCATGGCGGGCAGGCCGGCGAAGTCGAAGTACTCGCCCCAGAACAGGCTGTCGTGGCGAGTCTTGCTGGTGGTTCGGGCGTACAGGACGTCATCCAGGCACAGCTCGCAGAAGTACTTCTTCTTTGGCGGCAGGTCTTTGGCTTCGATGATCCACAGTCGCAGCAGGTTCTCTGCACGCCGACAGTTGTCCTGCAACACAGACGGCCTCAGTTAGAATCCAAAACAAAGACGTCAACACGAGCACAGGTGAGCTCTTCACGCAGAAAACACCTGGACGCTCCTGAACCTTTAATGTTCATGCAAAGAAAGGCTGACCAATAACATCACAGTAAGCAGAGCGGACGGTCAGGTGTGATGACATCACCGACGCCCACACACCTGTCCTGCTGCCTTCACACGTCTGCAGAGCTCTCAGGAGTAAAAGCAGCCGCAGACATTCCTGCAATAATCACACATACCTGTGCGCCGTGTGCGTGAAACCACCTGACAAAAGGTGAGTCTTCAGGTGAGGAAAGGAACGCACAGGCCGAGCAGTTTGTCCGTCTCACCTTGTTGGGCTGAATCGTCCTCCTCAGGTTTTCCATCCACTTGTCTCTCTCTGAGGCTGAAGTGCAGCTGAAACACTTGCTGCCACCTGAGTACGTCACCTGACAGGTGAGAGAAAGATGTTAATCGATTGTGTTCGCTGTGAAGCTTCACTTAACGCCTCTATCTAACAAACTCTTAAAAGTGAACTTTTCTTCTTCTTCTTCTTCTTCTTCTGTGTCAGGTGGAGGTCTGAGCAGCTCCTCCAGGCGTCTGCAGTGGACTCACCTCGAAGCAGAACTCCTGTCCCAGGATGCTGCTGTGCAGAGGTTTGACGAACACGTCCTCCTCCATGCTCAGGTCCAGAGCCTCCACCGCGCTGCCCGGGCTCAGCAAAGACTCATGGGAGGTTGACTCCTTCAGCTTGGGCAGCCCGCGAGATCTGCAAGACAAGAGGAAACGATGAAAAGCAGGTTTGGTTTCTTCCTTTAAAGGTCAGACTCTTCAGAAATAAATCACGCCAGCAGGGGGCGCTGCCGAGCACGCAAGAGTGTTCAGGTACCACAACAGCGACGGCGTCTGAGCGGGTCGGCACGGCCAGCTGCTGTCGACAGTGGAGCAGAGAGCAGTAATACCTACAAAAAACAACCGCAGAGCCAGGTGAGGGGAGGTCCCCAGAGCATCCCGCCTCCTCGACTCCCCCCTGCTTCCGCCGTCCTCCCACCTCGACCCCGCGGCAGACAGCGGCAGCTCGGCGCACGTTAACGCCTCCGAGCGGAGCGTCGCCTTTATGAAGCCTCCCTGCGCTCCGGCAGGCGGTAAACAAGGTCCTGGGACGGCCAATTGCATCGGGCCTCTGGGAGCGTTACCATAGCAACAACCTCCGCGGGGGATGCGGGCGCTAGGCAGCAGAGCGTGACGCAGCAAGGAGCAAGGCGGGCATTTAACTACAGACCGGTCTCAGGGGAAGACAGACGGAGCTGTCAGAGGTTAACGAGAGGAGGTCATGGAAGAATTAACGAGCAGCTGCAGCTTTATCAGCAGCAGAAGAAGAAAGTCTTCAGAAGCGACAGGAAGCACAGATTTCCCACCGTCAGTGAACTCGTCTCTGAGTGAACCTCAACCTTACACCTTTTCAACTTTAGCTTCAACGTCAACTCGACGTCAGCGGCTGCTGTTCACAGTACTTCTGTACCTTTACATCAGTAATACTTTCAAAGCAGAGTACTTTCACTTTGTGGTAGTACTCATTGTACAGACTGAGTTCTTCCTCACTGACTGCAGATCAGCTGACTGACTGAAGCAACGAATCATGAAGTTCAGCTTTTCAGGACGCTTTAAATCAATGCGTGCGTGCGTGTGTGTGTGTGTGTGTGTGTGTGTGTGTGTGTGTGTGTGTGTGTATCAGACATGTGTTACCCATGCTGTGGGGACATACATATGTTCACACAGTCACATTGTGGGGACTTGTC